>NW_024081488.1:194974-357668 GCF_003009895.1 Hyaena hyaena
GCTGCTTTCAAAATTCTCTCTTTGTCCTTGTATTTTGCCATTTTTACTATGATATGTCGTGCAGAAGATCGATTCAAGTTACGTCTGAGGGGAGTCCTCTGAGCCTCTTGTATTTCCACATGTACTTCCTTCCCCAGGTCGGGGAAGTTCTCTGCTCTAATTTGTTCCAGGACTCCTTCAGCACCTTTCCCTCTCTCTTCCTCTTCTGGGATTCCTATGATACGGATATTGTTGCGTTTGACCGTATCGCTGAGCTCTCGAATTCTTCTTTCCTGTTCCTGGATCAGTTTGTCTCTTTGTTTGTCAGCTTCCTGTTTTTCTATGATGGTGTCTTCTAGATCACTTATTCTCTTTTCTGCCTCTTCCATCCATGCATTGGACGCGTCTAATTTATTATGTGTCTCATTTATCACATTTTTTAATTCTTCATGCCTATTTTTATTTTCCATTCTGTCTGTAGCCATAGTTTCTTTGATGTCCCCTATGTTTTTTTCAAGCCCAGCTATTAATTTTACCATTATTATTCTAAAATCTTGTTCTCTTATGCTGCTGCTATCTGTTTTGAGCAGTTCATTAGCTGTCATTTCTTCTTGGAATTTCTTTGGAGGAGAGCTCTTTCGTTTTGTCATTTTAGTTAGCTTTCTGGCCCTTGTTGGTTTTAAAGACCTGTTATGCTCTCTGTATCTGTGAGCGCTGCTATATCCAAGAAGACTCTTTGACTTTCCAGGGCCTATCCTTTCAGAGAGTGTTTTTTGAATGGTATCTCTTGGTCTCTCTTGTTGGGACCTTTGGTTATTTTATTTTCCTATTCGTAGAGATATTTGGGACTCTCCACCTTGTGTACTCTGGCTTGTTTCTTGATGTAGCCCTGGAAAAGAAAATAGACAGACAAACACACAGGGAGCAGGAGCACACAAACGCACAGGCTAATTCAACTAACATGCAAAGCGAGAGGGAAAACGAAAAAGTTAAGAGAAAAGACGGAGGAGGGAGGGCGAATAATAGGGAGTATAAATAACATAAACGGGTCAAAAAGGTGAAAAGAAAAGGAAAAAAGAAGAAAACCGATGGACAAAGAACAGTTTAAAGCATATAACCGGATTTCCCAGCTATAGTTAAAGAGCCGTGTGTATGCAGTGCTCGTTGAAGAGCATAGAGAAAGAGAGAGAAAGCAGGGCGGGATGAAGTAAAATTGGAAATAGAATGAACAGGCAGAAGGGATAAGTAGCTTTTTTCAAAGGGGTAAAGGGTAGAATATGGTTGGATAGGTGAGAGAAGGATGCTGGAATTATCCAGAGAAACTATATAGTCTGATTACTCTTGAAAGAAAGAGATGAAAATGTCGGTAGATGTAGAATTTACATTTATAGAATGGACTCGTTGTGATTGTTTAAGCAAGCTGGTGACCAGAGTTAATCAGGTCAGTGTTCTGGGGAAAAAAGAGAGAAAAGAGAAAGAAGAAGAAACAAAGAAAGAGAAAAAAAGGGAGAAAAAAGAAAGAAAAAAAAAGGAAAAAACAAAAAAAGGAGAAAAAAAAGGAGAAAAAAAAAGGGAGGAGGGCAGCTCTCAGGCAGGGATGGGAGTGGTGTGATCCAATGCCTCAGGCGGGAGCTCTGCCTGGGCGGTTGTGGGGAGGAGAGTGACTGTGCTCCAGTCCCTTCTCGAACCAAGTGCTGCACCTCGCCTTTTTGGGCGTGTAAACTCCCCGTACCGGGGGCACAGCCGAAGTTGGTTGCACTCTTCAACCCAGGCCAGTCCCAGTCTCCAAATCCCAGTCCGCACGCCCCGCTGAAATTGCCTTAGACACAGCTTCCCAGGCCACCCCCTCGGGCAATTCCAGGCCCCCAGCCGAGCTCTGGGGGCGGAGTCAGGATCGCTGCTTCCTTCTCTGGGTCGGGCTGGTGCGCAGGGGCGGGGGCTTGCCCGCAGTGTGTTCTGAGCCCGAGCCCTCTGGAGTGAGGAAAACCAGGTCCCTCTATGGTTCGTCACCTGAAACACGAACTCAGAGGCAAATTTCCCAGCTTTTAGCTCTTTGCCTTCCCTCTCGAGTTCCAGCCAGCCAGGGGCGCGGACGCCCGGTGTCTGTGTGGCTCTTTCAGGGGCCCCGGCCGCCCGGGAGCTACAATGGCGGCAGGCGCGCCACCACTCTGAAGTCCAGCCGCCAGGAGCAGCACAAAGAAGCAGTTTGTGTGCTCAGCCCCCCCCCCCCCAGGACCAGTTGGTGCGAGGGGACCTGGTGTGCAGGTATTTGGCAAGTACGGTCTTTCTATGCACCGAGCGGAGGTTTTTCCCCTCTGAGCAGAGGTTTTTCTATTTCGGATTCTCTCCTTTTCCCCTCTCACTCCCCGTAGAGGGTAGAGGGGGATCACCTCCTACCCTGGAGTCTCTGATCCCTGCCCGATTTTATCTTCCCCAGTTCGCACTCACGTTAGAAGATTCTCTCAATGGACTCTGCGTCCTTTTTCTCCCAATCTCTCAGGTTTTGTAAGGTTTCCAATGGCTTCAGATCTTTTCTGTATGATGTATGGGCACGAGTGCAAGTGTGGAGCTCCTTACTTCTCCGCCATCTTACCCCCTCCTCCTCTTTTTTTTAGTTGTTAATTTTTGTGTTTATTTTTGAGTTTAGTCTGTTATTCTCTTTACAGCTCATTAAATTAAAAACTTGGCTTATTTATTCCTAATCTTTCCTTTTTTATATAAATGCATTTAAAGCTGCATAAATTTTTTATCTATTCCTTTAACTATACACCATTATTCATATGTAACATTTTCATTATTACTTCTAAATTTTTTATAACTTTATTGCCATTTCCTCTTTAGTACAATTTATATTAAATGCCTTCAACTTTATAAACATGTGATTTTATTATCTTACTTTCACTTTCTAATATTAAATCAGATATTGACAGAAAGTAGGGTATGCATGCTGCTACTTGAAATTTTGTTGAGTCTGCCATGTGGTTTATCACACGATCAATTTTTATAAATGCTTTGCATTTTCTATATGGAAAGAATGTATGTTTTCTACTTATATTCTGTAGGCTATTTTATCTATTACATAAAACTTGTTAATTTTGCTGTCACATACTCTCACCACTTACACTTTTCTTCCTGTTTGATCATCAGTTTCTGACAGAAGTATGTTCAAATGTTTCACTATAGTTATATATCTTTTCAGTTTCTGCATATAGTTCTATCAGATTTTTCTTTGGATATTTTGAGGGGAGGCTATAACATTGAAGTTTATGATGATTATATATATATATATATATATAGTCTTGGTGAATTTTTCCTATTATATTATGCTGCCTATCTGTGCTCCTATGAATAATTTCTCCACCAGATTCTATTTGATCTGGTCTTACTGTTTTCATTCGTAATAGAAGTTTAGCTGCCAGACACTCATGCGTGCCCCTGGATTGGGAGCTGGTGAGCCCACTGCTTCATTTCATGCCCACTGCGTTGCTCCACAGAGATTCAATTCTGTTCCATATAGATATTTATATTATTTTTGAGTTTGGCTATTTATTTTAATATTTATTTATTTACTTTGAGAGAGAATGAGTGGAGAGGGGCTTAAAGAGAGGGAGAAAGAGAATCTCAAGCAGGCTCTGTTCCACCAACCCAGAGCCCAACATGGGGCTCAATCCCACAAACCGTGAGATCATGACCTGAGCTGAAACCAAGAGTCAGATGCTCAACTGACTGAACCACCCAGGTGTCTCTTGAGTTTGGGTATTTAAAAGTAATTATGCTTTATTAATCATTACCATGCATTTGCAGCAGAGGGTGTGTCAAAGTGTGAAACTTCTTTGCCTCTGATTCTAACTAACCTTATTTTTTTGAATCTAGAATTCTGGCTTTTAAAGTGGGATGTGTAAATTACTTGTGTCAGAATTACCTATGATACTTGTTACAAATTCAGATTCTCTGGCCTTACCCAAAACTAGATTAAAATCTCAGGGGGTGGGGAGGAGTGGTTCCTACGAATCCTCATTTTAAATAAGATTTGCATGTGCTTTTCATATGCATTAAAGTTTGTGAGCCACAAGTCTAGAACATGATGCAAACCATTGTCATGTTTCTAATATTTCATAACGTTATCTTTGAATATTCAGACAGATGGTCCTGCTTTAATATGTCTGATCATTTCCAGGTGAGTGGATAAACAATAGTCAAGTACTGCATACGATTGATATTGGCTGCTAAGGAAGCATAGCCAATATACCTGATGAATTAGCAGGTTGGCCTTGGGCACATACTTTTAAGCCTCAGTTCCTCCATCTGTAAAATGAAATCAATAGATCTGTTGTATTGAATAAGTGAGATTATAGTTACCACTACCTGGCACCAAATAAATACTCAATTAATAGTCATGGTTGTTGCAAATAGAAGCATGAGGTAAAAGGCTTGAACTTTCTAAAAATAATAGTCTTCCCTAAACTTATCGCAGTTTCAACTTTTTAAACTACGCTTAATGTCTTAGAATTGGAATTGCTATTTCTTAGAAAAAGAGTGATGGGATGCTATTGAGGAACTTAAATAATTAAAAATGGCTACATAAAGGATGACTTGTATTTCACTCCAGTTATAGGTTATAACTCATGTTTTAATAATCCCGTGTTTAATCTTTATGCCCATTTGAAATCTAAATACATTTGACAACAAAATTAAGTAAAATTGGTTTTAAGTTTCTTTAAAGTCAATAAGTATAATTGAATGAATTGATATTTTCAATAAGAAGTGAACTGGCATTCCATTAATCTCAAATGTTAAAAATGTCTTTACCATTGAAAAAGCACATGATTGTGATCGATCACTGGTTTACCACCTCTTTTTAAATCATATATTTGGAAGGAATATTTTTAGGTGCACAAAAACTGGTTAATATTTGGCACATAGTAGCAAAGTATAAGTTTCCTTTAAGAAAAGATCAGGATAACCAAGGAGACAAGTGTACAAAAAATTTTAGAAGATTTTCTTGCCTTTATTTCATTGGGAATAAGTCTCCTGTACATACAAAATGTTTAAATCTTTGTTTCTGGTAAAAATAGTTCTGGCCTGAACTCCAAGTTCTGCTGCTGAATGACTATGAACTTTTCTCATTACCTTTTAAAGTCTTGGTTCCTTTTCTATAACAATGGGAAGAATAATAGTACATCTATTATAGGATTGTTGTGAAGATATAATAAATTAATGCATTTAAAAATTTTAGGACTGTGTCTAACTTAGTAAGACCTAATAAATAGCAATTATTTTCATTAGCTCTCTCACAAATTCTTGACATCATCAGTATTATTTAGTGGCTTATTTAGTGTAAATAAATATAATATAACTAACACTGATGATGTACTTATGATTTAAATTCTTAACAACTCCATGAGCCATATCTGCATAGTACCTGCTATATATATAGTACCTGCCATATACAGTACCTGCTATAAGTACTATTATCATTACCAGTTTACTTACAGGGAAACTGAAGAGTAGAAAGTGAGGAAATGAACAGAAGGTCACAATAGCCACATATAGAACCCATACATTGTGTCTTGAGAGCTTATGTTTTTTACCATAATACTTAGGAGTTGGTGAGGTAAGCATTTACCACTTTTCAAGGATGACCAGCACAGGAATTACAAATCCTCAAATATTTATTCAGAGTTGGGAGATTGGCCTGTTGAAGGAAAGATTTCATCAGATCATTCTCATCAACTAAAATAATAGCAGTCGACTGTTATTTCAATAATATCAACATCCTTCTTTTTTCTCTTTTTCTCCCTCTTCCTCTCTCCAACTCTCCTTCACCTTTCCTCCCTCCCCCAACTACCTATCTATCCATCTGTAACAGGAAAGCCTTAGTGGTCTCTTTATAAATTGAAGGGTGTCTGTAATGGGACATGGACCAAGCTTTATTGTATATTGTTTCATTTATTTCTATCAAAATAGCTTTTAGAAATACTTTCTATCTTAAGTAAAATTTCACACTGGAGAATATATAAATTATTAAAGAGTGATTTGTTATCTTTCATCAAAAAAAATTGATTTTCAGAACATAACTTTAAGGGTATATTCAGGTACATTCATTTTTTTCCCCCACAGAGTGCAAAGATTAATTTACCATCACATCAATAAGAAGGAGTGATTATGACAAGCTCCTGAGTTGAGAATAGTCATTAAAAGTAAGCAAGAGATATTTCACGGGTCAGGTATTTTGTCTGTGAGCCTTACCCTGGCTATTAGTTTAAAAATGTGTCTCTTCAAGGCAAAGTAAATTCTTGTAGATAGATCTTCTTTTCACAAAGTCTTTCCTAGGGATGGGATGGAGTGAGATGATTGACATAAATTCTTTCTGGATGATAAAGTCTAAATTTGTAATCTCGTGGCTCAGAGTTAATGTATCTTCCCAAGTCTCTGGAGTCCTCCTGAGTCACCATTATACATTTATTGCCTAGAACTCAACTACTGACTTGGTCTGAAACACTAAAAGTGGTGTTTCTTTAAGAGTTTTTGTTAAAGCAAAATCTGTTTATAGAAGTCCATAGAACAGCAAATGTTTACTTTTTGTTGCAGAGAACCTTCACTTTTATAATGCTGTAAACATTAAGTAATGGTTTCATTTAGCCATATCAAACCTAAGCTTTTGGGGAGGAAGGTAAGCATCATGGACGCAGAAGATATATCTCTTTTTGTTCCTTCTTCTAACAATTAAAATTTAGTATCTACCTCCCAAATAGCAGGGCTCCTGTGGAAGTTGTGGGGCCCTGCACCATTGGCCAAGGGACCCAGGAGGAGTCTCACCCACCTGTATGAGCTGCGGAACCAGCAGTAACCTTCAAATAGCTCCTCTCGGCTGAGGTTGGTGAGGTTGGGGAGCACCTGTAGAGTGCTGGCCTGGGCGGACAGCCACAGGATGAGAGGGCCTTTGTAGAAGTCCAGATTCTCTGAGATTCCAGCACTTTGTTGGAGAAAAAACAAAACAAAACACAAGGGTTTGGGTGCACTGGAGAGGACAAAAAGAGGAACTTTGCCAGCACTGCCTTTTTTCCAAGATGCCACACTTCCTGATTTCATTCTATACTGCAAAGCTATAATAATTAAAATAGTATGGTCCTGGCATGGAAACAGACATATAGACCAATGGAACAGAATTGAGAGACCAGAAATAACAACCCACAAATGCAGTCAACTAATTTGACAAGGGAGCCAACATTACTGATGGGGAAATGACAATCTCTTCAATAAAGGGTTTTGGGGAAATTGGATAAGTACAAACATACAGAAAAATGAAATTGAACCTCTATCTTATACCACTCACAAAAATTAACTTGAAATGGGTGAAAGACTTAAATATAAGATCTGAAACATTATAACTCCTAGAAAAAAAAAAAACGCTGAGAAAAATCTCCTTGACCAGGTCCTTGGCAAAAGTGTTTTTTGGATGTGGCAGCAAAAGTCTAGCAGCAAAAGCAAAGATCAATAAATGGGACTCCATCAAACTGGGAAGCTTCTTTGCAGCAAAGTAAACATTCAACAAAATGAAAAGGCCACCTGCCTAATGGGACAAAATATTTACAATCCATATATTGGATAAAGGGTCAGTGTCCAAAATGTATAAAGAACTCATTCAACTCAATTAAAAATTCAATTAAAAAGTGGGCAGAGGAATTAAATAGACATTTTTTAGGTAGAACCAAAGAGACAGTTTTTCCAGATACTAACAAGGGGGAAGGAGCCTATGCGGTGAACACAGCATGTGTTGAATAAAGTTAAGTATCTTAGCCTGGCATTCAAGGCTACCTATTTATATTTAGCTTGTGTTTCTGCCCTTGGCTGTGTGTGTTATCCTTTTCCTTTCCATTTTTTTGTATATGGCTTATATATACAACAATGGATTTTGTATACATTGACTGTTCTCTCTTTTCCATCTTCCTGCTATAGCTAGTCTTTTAGACTTTTCCGCATCGCCTTGATTGAGTTACTTATATTACTGGGAGTTTGTTGCTATTTTAAATCTGCTATGCTAGTTTGTTTTACATTGCAGATGTTCTAGTCATTTATTTTGAGTGGGTTAATTCTTGGATTTTGTGTATAATATATTATAATGATTGAATTGTTAAAATGATTCTGTTATTTGGGCATATAAACCATTGTGTTTTTGCAAGTTAGCAAACAAGGTGTTGTTTGTGGAAAGTGAGATCCAGTGCCACTATGTACCTCAAATACAACTTGGATTTAGGACAAACCCCATACCAGAACTCTAAAACTCTCTAAGATTTTTAATATATGTATTTTTTTATTTCTAGGAGAGAGAGAGAGAGAGACAGCGTGAGCAGGGGAGGGTCAGAGAGAGAGGGAGACACAGACTCTGAAATAGGCTTCAGGCTCTGAGCTGGCAGTCAGCAGAGTCCAACGCGGGGCTCGAACCCACGAACCGCGAGATCATGACCCAAGTGAAAGTCGGACGCTCAACCAACTAAGTCACCCAGGCAACCCTCTAAGATTTTTAGATAGTTCAGACTTCTCATGGATTAAGGGGGCATAGCCACATGGAAAGATTCAGACAGACTTGGGTTGACATATTGAGTCCTCCACTACTGTGTTACAAAGTGTGTTACTTTGGGCACATCATTTAGCCTGGGTGAGCCTTTCGTTTCCTCATCTGTAAAATGGGACAATGTGTATTTATATATATTTATCAAGTGCTTCCTATATGCTAGGCATCATTCTTGAGGTGATATGTTAAGTAGTTAGGGTTATAAACAATGCTGCATAGCACACAGTTGGTGCTCAGTAGTTGATAATTCAGTCAGTATCATCATCCCCTTATTTCACTCGAAAGCATGGTTTTATTTTATCAGCACCATTTGCTAGAGCAGCATTAGTTTAAATTACGTCTTTCCTGGTCTCTTTGCAGACTCTGGGCTTTAAACAGTAGAGGTATTTGTTTGGCTTTCAGAGTGTTTATAAAACAAAAGAGGGGTGCCTTTTGGCTCAGTCAGGTGAGTATCCTACTTCGGCTCAGGTCAGCTCAGGTCATGATCTTGTGAATTCGTGAGTTCAAGCCCTGTGTTGGGCTCTGTGCTGACAGCTCAGAGCCTGGAGCCTGCTTTGGATTCTGTGTGTGTGTCTCTCTCTGTCCCTCTCCTGCTCACCCTGTGTCTGTCTGTCTGTCTGTCTCAAAAAAAAAAAAAAAACAAAAAACAACAAAAAACCAAAAACATTAAGAACAAAAAGAATTTGAATACTTTTAAGCATCACTTGTATCTGCATGACCACCTTTTCCTATTGTGTTGTCTTCACTCATGGCTCTTCACTTTGGCTGCCCACCAGAAGCACACGGATGTCCAGGCTCCATCTCAGACCAACCACATAAGAATGTTTTGGGGGTGGGATCAAGGCATCAGGGCTATTTAAAGCTCTTCAGGTGATTCCAATGTGCAACAAAGGCTGAGAACCCCTTGGAGGGGTGTTTCATCTAATTATGTGAACTGTGTAGCCCGTGAAGGCCATGGTGTTATTCCTAAAAGGTGTTTCTATGATCCTTACTTCCTGGTAGCGCTCTTTGTTTCTTTTAACATTCAGGCCCTGGGTCAAACCCCGTCACTATTCAGTAGTGAAGTCCTCTCTTTCTGACAGAGGCCAGTCATCTTCAGGCCCCTGTCTGCCTCTGAACACACTGTTTGAATTGGCAGAACTTCACTGTGGGTAAATGTGCAGGATTATCCCTGACACCTGTTTTCTGGGATCTTGGGGTCTTTATTCCTACTCTGTGAAAGCATTTCTCTTTTGCCTTGCCCTGGAAGTCTGGTCTATAGGCATTACTCTGCCCTCTGTGGCTGTTTGGCCTTAGTTTAAAGCAGCTAGCTTCAGCTTAGGTAGGAGCTGCCTAACTTGGGTTAGCTGGTTCAAAAGCTAACTTGAGCCACTTCCCCCAGAAATGCTATTTTTTTGTGCTCCTGTTGGGAGACGCATTGACCCCAAGTGTAGAAACAGTAATATGAGGAAAATGACAACAGATGTGTCCTGAGCTAGAAATACAGACACAAGGTAGTAGGCTGCCAACAGTGAGTGATGATTTTCAGAAGGTTTAAAAGTAAACCTAAATAATTCCCATCTGTGTCTGACCTAATTTTTCTATCTCCACCAACGTGTTTAAACAAACATATTTTGGAGCCCTCAGCTGTATAATTTTAGTTGTTTAATGGGCTCAATAAAACCCTTCTGTGTATGTTTGTTATAACCTATTTGATCTGTGAAATTGAATGCCCAAGTAGATCGTCTCAGGGAACTGTTGGCTGAAAACACTTGCCTGTCTTTTATTGTTTCCCGTGAACTGTTGTGATTAGACACTGGGAGAGCGACTAATACAAACTACGTCTGAAATCACAATTACCAGCTGAACTCTCGCCATGCATTTGGGGTTATGTAAACAGTTTGGTGGGCTTCACAGAAGGCAGATTTTAAGCTGCTTGCATGAAATGGTGATGTGAACTCCCTGAACAAACATCAATATTAATAATCCTTTAACAGTTTTATGGTAGTGGTAATAAAAATCAAGGCGAGTTTCTGGAATAATTTCTCTCCCACTCTGTGACGAATGCATCCTTTATTATGAGATTCCATTGTTCAGGGTGTCTTTGGTAACCATGGAGCAAATGGCCATGGAGGCTTTTTTGAATTTCACTATTATTGATGCAGTTTATTTAATTCAGCTTTTCAATTTCTTCTTTTAGCCTGAAGTCACAAATTAGTTATGCCTGTGCTTGCCATGGAGTCATTGACCTAACTTGAAATAGAATATTTTATATTTAACACATTCTTAGCCTGGATTAATCTAATCTGTTCAACCCTCAACTTTCCACCAGTAAATTTAATCTGAATCTTTTCTTCTTTCTGCATTATGGGTTTATTAATCTTGTTCTGGATAACTATTTCCTCTCATTTCACCTACCCCTTTAATGGCCTTTTAATCTTTTTTGTTGAAGCTCTTGCTTCCTTCTTAGTTCACCTATTGCCAAATACACTTGACAAGTGTTGAGGAAAATAGCTCTACTCCAAAGAGGAGCTGATCTATATTCCTGTTGACCTATAAAGAATGTTCTCTAAAACATGACCTTGAGTAGGTCACTTGTGTTCACAAAATTCCAGTGACTTCTCATTTGCTTTTCAGAATAGCGTCTGGTCTGAATTACCAAATTCTACTTCCTCTGTGAAACCTTCCTTCTCATCCTTAAAAACGGCAATACCCTCTCTTCTAGAAATTTAAAGTACCATTTTCCACACTGCAAATAATTTACTATCCTGCATTGTAGTTATTTTTGCACTGTCTGTATCTCATCCCTCTAATAGATGATAAAATCCTGGAGGGTACATCCCACAGAACAAGTGCTCAATAAATACCTGTCATTGATGAGAATAGATGATAGATCATATTTTGTTGGAGGACTGGAGGCAAAGTCTCAGAAGTAAACCTATAATTCTTAGGTCTCTCCCCTCCCCCATAATAAAATAGAGAACATTCATTCAAGGTTTATAATATAGTTGGTATTTGACATGAAATTTTTTCTTTTAATCTTCCAAACCCTATAAAGTTTGTGCTGCTATTAATGGATAGGGGAAACAGAGGCATCCAAGATCATACTGTCAATAAATGGTTAGCTTCGATTTTGAAACCAAGGGAGCCCGATTCTAAAACCTATGCCTTAATGTCTGTATATCTTATCTCATTCCCATCTCATCTGGGCCTAGTTTGGAATGGAATTTGGAGGTGGAATTATCAAGAATGTGTGCTGCATGAAATATTTAATCCTTTAGAAGTGTTTCAAGGATTGTAAAACATGATTTTAATGATCAAGTTTGCAACGAGGCCCAATGCTTCTAACCTCTGCCCATTGAAGAGAATCAGAGGGGCCAAACCCCTTGAAGCTCAATATAGAGGTGGTGGGGCTTAGAATTCATCTCTGTGGTCAAATACAAAGTATGGGCTTATACCATGTTGCAGAGAACCTAAGAAGACATGGATTGCAAGATGTACCGTTTTCGTCACGTCATTGGGAAAAATAGCTGCCAAGGTAACTATGGCACAGTGTTTTCTTATCACTTGGATTTTAAAATGTTATTCTTTTTTTTTTTAACTTTTTATTTAAATTCCAGTTAGTTAACACAGTGTAGTATTAGTTTCAAGTATACAATATAGTGATTCAACACTTCCATACAGCACCAGGTGCTCATGATGACAGGTGTACTTTTTAATCCCCATCACCTGTGTCCCATCCATCCCCCCACCCACCTCCCCTCTGGGAACCATCAGTTTGTTCTCTATAGTTGAGTCTGTTTCTTGGTTTGTCTCTCTCTCTCTTCTTCCCCTTTGCTCATTTGTTTTGTTTCTTAAATTCCACATATGAGTTAATCATATAGTATTTGTCTTTCTCTGACTGATTTATTCTAAAATTTGATTTGTAATGAAAGGACATAAACAATATTAATTGGTTGAGGTATTCCTTAAACTTCTTTATAAATCTAGAGTCTGAATCTTAAGTGTCTATGCTTTCCAAACAGTAACATCTTCTGTGCCATCAAGAATATTGGTAAGGCAATATTTCTTGAAAGAATGCTCCATTACCACCTCTGAGATTTTCCTGCAAGTCACTGATTCCAACTTTGCAAGACTTGATGTAAATGTGCAGGCTACCAGAATTTCATCTCTACTGCTTCCCAGTTGGCAGCATTTATGAGACACTTACCATTTTTGAAGTTAAAATGTGAAAAACATATAGGAGAATTGGTGGAATAGAGCAAATAGAATTTCACGTAAAAATGGGTTCTGCTATTTGAAAACCGCTAGTGTTGTCAAAAGAACCTCAGTCTTGGGAAATCAGAGGACTTGGGCTGAGTACTGGCTCTTCTGACTTGCTGTAGGCAGCAACATAATCTCTCTGGGTCTGTTTTCTAACCCATATACAAGGAATAAACACACTCATCTTATGTGGGATGGTTTCAAAGATTAAACAAAAATAGAAATTCCACCAAATCAGGTGGGTTTCTGACTTGTTTGCCACTATCTTTCCATTGTGTGGAGCAGTAACAGAGACCTAACAGTGGTTTCTAATGACTGCATGTTGAATGAATGGGCCAATGAATGGGCATTTCATCTATGGCAAACTACATGCTGAAGTGTTTATGTTTACATGTGGCAGTGGTGAAAGACAGTATATTCTAATTGAAGGAGAAAACTCAGCAGAGAATGTTTCATTCTGTGTGTAACATCCTCTAGTCCCTTTCTTTGTTTTGCCTCAATGGTTTTGTGGTATTGAATTCTATGTGCTCCCCAAATACTGGTAATTTCTTCTGGTCTAAAAGTTGCTTGGTTATTTTTCTCTGTATTAAAGAAAGAAAAACTTAATTGTAGGCCAGAAAGCTATTCTATCACTCTTGAATTCTTAAAAATATCATTTATTATAGTTTTCTTATGTGCGTCTATTGTTGAAATATTAAAAGATACAGAAAATGTGGAAACGAAAAATGTCATTATACATAATTCCACTACCTAGAGAGAATAATTGCTAATACTTTCTTCCTTACATAATTGGTAGTATAGTATACATACTATTTTGTATTCTGATTTTCACTTGATATATTTGAATATTTCTCCATGTATTTAAATGTTCTTCACATACATTGTTTATGAGGGGTGCTCCATTATAACTTATTCGAGTAGTCTATGCTTGCTGGAAATTTAGATTGTTTCCAATTTTTCACTCTTTTAAATATCACAGCAAAGAATATTTTTGAATGTTTATATTTATGTACATCTCTGGTTATATTTTTCAGAATAAATGATTGAAAGTGGATTTATAGGCTCGTAGAGTATGTAATCTTATTCTGATTTATTAAAAAGATTTAAATGTCGCACACATTTTTACCCAGACCCTGATAAAATAAGGAGGAGCGTGTTGAAGGTGTACCTGCCTGGAATTGCCCACTAGACTCTGCAGATTCTCCCTCCTACCTTCTCAAGGGCTTGTTGTTATGTTGTAGTTTCTGGGAGACATCAGGGCCCATGAGTTACTAGGACTGTCAGATATTAGGACTGATAAGTCTTTCATTTATCTTTCTTTTTCCATCCAAAGCCCTGAATGCGGTATCCTCACTAAATGATGGGTAACTACGAAGACCAGATCTCATTATTCTCTCATTTCATTCACATGATGAATGAGTTGGAAAATGAATGTAATGTCTGAGCACCAGGGGATCTGATTGTCACAGTATGAAGAGCCTTTTAGTGATAACTGCATATATGCTCCCATATTACTGCCAACAGAGCCAATACAATCTAGTTCGAATGGCAGATGTACTGACTCCCATGTGGGACCATTGACGTTTTTACAAACCATTTGTAGCCCAGTGTCACTGTGTTTTGCCAAGTTGTGTCCTCCCAGTGAAGTCCAAATAGAACTAGAGAGAGGTTCAGTTTTCAGTGCAGTGAAAAATAGACAAGGAGAAAAAAAAACCTGGATTACTCTCCAAAATTATAATGCAAACCTGCCCCAGAAATGTGTATTATTTTTCTGAATGCGGTCCAGCAGAACTGTAGGAAAAATAACAACCAAAGACCATAATGGCTCATTGGTGGATATTGTGTCCCATCTGTTGGTGGTAGGAAGAAGGGCTCTAGGCTGTAATATCTGAAAAGCTTCTCACTGGTAAAAAAACCAAAATCCCTCATGGCATTTTTCTGCCTCTGAACTTGCTCTGTATCTCATTTATTAGGAAGAAAAAGTATGAAAATGGTGAGGTGTTGTTAAACATTTGTGTGAAGGGCAGTAGAAGTTTCAAGTATTGCTTGGCTCTTTCTGGCAAAGCAGAGGTGAGGGTTTTGTAACAAGCAAGAAACGCTTTGTGAGCCCAAAATTTTGACTCCTACAAAGTGCTGTATTCTTGGTTAACCCTTAAGAATTTCATCCTTGTGATGGTTTATTTTATGGTTTATGGTTTCCTCCATGTGATGGTTTATCAGTTTGACTTGCTATAGTGTGCCCAGATTAAACGTTATTTCTGGATGTATCTGTAAAGGTGTTTCTGGATGATATT
Organism: Hyaena hyaena; assembly: GCF_003009895.1. NCBI lineage: Eukaryota > Metazoa > Chordata > Mammalia > Carnivora > Hyaenidae > Hyaena > Hyaena hyaena. The sequence continues at coordinate 210,065 of NW_024081488.1, forward strand.
AGCCTTTGTATTGGTGGACTCAGTAATGTGGATTGTCTTCCCCATTGTGGGCGACCATCCTCCATCCAAAGAGGGCCCAGACAGTATGAAAAGCAGAACAAGGAAGAATTTGTGGCACAGCCCCAACCCCTTTGCTTTTTTTTTAACCTGTTCACTGTTTGAGCTGAGACGTATCTTCTGTCCTTGTCCTGGAATTTATGCCATCTGCTCACCTGGCTCTCAGGTCTTTGGACTCTGATTGAATTATACCACTGGCTTTTCTGGGTCTCCGGCTTGCAGACGGCTTATGAGCTGGTTCTTCATGATAAATTTTTCTCTCTCTTGACATCTACTTACCTATCTATTTATCTAGATATAAATATTTACACACATATATAGATACAGATATATACATTCAGAACCGAATCTATTGGTTCTGTTTCTCTAGAGAGTTCTAATTAATATAATAATTTACTCTGCTTTTCCTTAAGGAAAGAAAGTAAATCTAATTGTATTTATGGTCCAGTGTGTTGGTCACTGACTTTCACTATTGCAGGATCAAGATTCTGGCTTAGGTCACATTTAATTTATAGATACATATCTGGACTCAACCAGTCAACAATTAGCAGGAAAATTGAGAAATGACCTCTGGGAAAAATCTATCTTAGGAACCCAATTTACAAGCCTTGGTCATTGCAAAAGGTAAGCAATTTTAGCACAGAATTGAGTCTATCCTTTGAATTTGCCAGTCCTGACCCCCTCATTGGATTCATCTCTGAATCCTGTTGGGACATAAGTACTGTGAGTGAAACTGAAAGAGCTATTTCAACCCTTAAAACAATGCCTTTAAATACATCAGAGCCCCTGCAAAACCCAGGTTTGGACCTCTATATTGAAGTGTGACACCAGAACAGGGGCAGAGCACCAGGGGAGATGGTGTTGGTGTCTAGAGAAAGCTTGTCATGGAAATCCCACACCCAGAAGGGACAGGTTTATCATGAGCACTTGTGACTCAGCCTCTGGAGACTATTGGAGTACTTGGTGGTTGGAGTGGGTAAAGGGCTGAGGGTGTTAAGGACAGGCAAAATTATAAGCCAGTGAAATCTGAGCTATTTCTGTTAATATGACCTCATTTGCGCACTGGGAAATGAAAGTCCTCAAATCAGCATTCAGTTCACAAAGTACTCATGAGAATCATTTAGTTAAAGAGTATTAATGCCACAGAGACCTAATATTAACCACACTGAGATCTAACTGTGAAAGAAAATTAGAGGAACTAGTCAAATAACTGTGCTGAAGGGCAGAAAATGTTCAAACTTCCTTCTTCTTTCTCCTAAGTGTGTACACATTGGGAATAAGACAGTTTTGCCCCAAGCTGAATGGCAGCTTACCCATGTAATGGAGTTGTTGGTGGGGGAGTGGGAGGGCAGGTGGTGTTCTTTCTTTCTCCAACACTATGAAACACCTTCTTTTCTAGTTTACCTTTTTAAGCTGACATGGAAAAATAAAAAACCAGCCCCCTTGCCTCAAGTTGGAATGCTCTATGGTATAAGCCATGCTCATGACTTTGTAGGGTGAGGCTGAAGCTGAAGGATGTGGACCCAGGCACTGTTTAAAATACTTTACATATTAACTTGTTGAATCATCCCAATGACCTTGTGAGTCAGGCCCTGCTTTAACTCCATTTTAAGGATGAGGAAACTGAGACACAAGAGGTTAAGTAACTTGTCAAAGATCACATGGCTGATAAATGACAGAAGTAGAATGCAAACCTAGGGATCTGACACCAGAAGCTCTTAATCAAGATGCTGTACAGATTCTCAGTGGTTGTGCTCACCTTTTAGTAAAGACATTTTGATGGCATAGAATCTGCAAATGTGCATGTATGTGTGTATGTACTTGTGACAGTGTTGGCAAGCATGTGATGACAGCAAATACAAATCAATGATATTTGAGGAGCTTTACATTTTTGAATAAAGTTAAAAAATTGGAATAGAATTTAAGGTTATCAACAACTAGGTATTACAAGTCCTTCAATCTAATAGTCCTTAAATCTCTCCTCTCTAAGGTAAAAGCCCAGTGTACTAATCCCTTATGAAGAACAGCAGTCTGATTTAGATTCATACCCTTTGACAGAGCCACCCATCACTGTATACCACCTGCCTGATATGGAAAAGATTAACTTTGATCTGATGAGCTGTATTTTATAAATAGAATTAATCACTGGCTGCGGGGAGATGAGGTCATCAGATTTACACTGAAGTTCTAATGCGGGGCAGACATCAAAGGCACATCTGCTCAGCTCCTGTTCAAAGAGTAAACCTTCTCTTCTCCATGGAGGTACTTGTTCTTGGCTCCTCAAACAGGAGCATCATTTTTGTGCTGCAGTCTTGCTGCTCTGTGCGTTCATTCTGGAATGGATAGAGAACCTGTTAGAGCAAAAGGTGTGTTTTCTCACCATTGTTGTTGTCCTCTCAAAACCCTCTGTTTTCTTCCAGTCTTTAGCATTATGTTTTTTTTGATGTCTTTGGCACTTCTGATCTTCAGCTATTGCAATTTGTTTTGCATGAATTTCTTCCTGCTCATTGTTTTCTTCATCCATGAGAGGAGGGGAAATAATTTTGCCTGCCTATTTTTTGTACTCTCTTTGGATCCCTCCACATGGACCTGGCAAGGAACAGAGAAGCTGGTCTTAAGGCAGAGAAGCCCTCTTCCTGGGGTCTCAGGAAGCAATTTAATAGCTATTGCATTTTCCTCTGTGACACTGAGAAGTTACCAACTCAGAGGCATTGATTTCCATGTTACAAATCCTCTTTTGGATCTGAGATTTCTTGCTATAACACACACACACACACACACACACACACACACACACACACATTGTGTGGAACTCCAATATTAATAGAAGAAATGGCTATACTTACTCCTTTATCTCCCTTTCACTTTTTTCAACCCTGCAGGTAAGCTTGGTTCACAGCTGGTCAGTACTATGCATTTAAGATACAGCTCCTTCTTAGAACGTGTTGGGTTTAGAGCACCATTCAGGACTGGATTGATTTCAGGGCACTCAGGATTGCAGAACCTTCTACGGCAGAACTCAGAGAACATTTTTGCTCTGTGCTCTCTTGAGCACTCTGTAACCCACTTTAGGGATGAGTGGATGAACTTGAAAGAGACCTAATATTTTTGTGGCAAAGAAGGACTGGAAGGGTCAGGAAAAATGCTTCTGGTACAGCCAAGGACTGGAATAGTCTCCTGAGATCTATAGCACTCAAGACCAAACCCCTAAAATTTGTTTGGGTGATAGCTGGCCTTATGCACAGGGGCCATCAATGCTCTATACTGCTTGGGGTGTACCTTTGGATAAGGAAGTGCGTACCGAGACAATCAAGGATTTTGGATGTGTACCAGCCCTGAGTCTGCAGTTGATGTGAGGTTAGGAGACGGCTTGCCAGTGGCCAATATGTTCACAATGTAGCCGTGTAAAAGCACTCAGGTATCATGGGGCAAAGATTTGACAAAGCATTCACAAGTGAAAGTGCCAGTGAGCAGTCACAGCAAGGAACTCACACAGGAAACTATGCATCTGTAGACCCAGAGAGGGCAAGCTGGTGGAGGAGTGTGTTAGTTCTGACTACAAGACAGGATGCAGTGTGAGCAGAGTTGTGTCAGAGGGACCTTTGAGAGAAAGTAGGAAGGGACCTCGGAGAGGCAGGGGAACTGATGGAATATAATGGACTGTGGGAAGAAAGGTTGGGTGGAAACATCACATCTGATCTAGGAAATGTTTGCAAGACCTTAGGGGGAGCCCTGGAGACAAAGGTGCCTATTTAGAGATGTCCTGGGCCTCCCTATTCCTATTGCCTCAGATATCTGGGAGGCAGTCAAGGAAGCAAGTGCTTGCTGTAGACACAGGGTTGGATTTTGGAGCATAATAGTTGGAGGTCTAGGCCAATACCTTCCCTGCAGGTAGAAGTGAGAAGCATTCTCTCAGCTGCTGCAGTAAAGGACTCAGTATGCATCAGGCATGCAGCTGCCCAAACATAAGCAGTGCCATCCCTACCAAAGCGGAGAAGACAGATGCTAGGTTTCTGAGCACAATGGAAGATGCACATGTTCTCTCCAGTGAAAGAGAAGGAGGTCTTGTCTCCTCAAAGTTTCTGCTTTGAGAGCTGAAGGAGGAAGAAGTAGCATTGGATGCTGATCTCCAGGAAATGGGAAAGAGGTGAGGAACCTACCACGGAAGCGGGGAGCTTTCTCCCAGCCTCCAGCACAGAGCCAGCAGAGAGAAATGACCCTGTCAGCACCAGGCCAGCTTGGCACAGTGGGAGTGACAGCCGTGATGGAGCAGACAATGGCTGAAAGAGGTGACTTTTGTGGTGGCAATATTGCAGTTCTGCAGGGACCAAAAATGTGGCACAACAGTGTTGTTCCAAGGTCAAGTCAAGGAGAGAGGTGATGACAGGGGTCGCTCTCTGTGGGTGCAAGTCAGGGAAGAGAGTGGACTGGGAGCTCAGGGTTCTAACAGTAACATAGCCAGGGAGTCTCTTAGAGATGGTTGGCGTTCCTAACACTATGAAGAAGCACCCATCATAGTGCACATGCCAACAAAAGAAGCGTGTTCTTTAGCTTTCCTCTTCCAGCCCAAGTCAAGGATGATGAAACCAAATGGTGACGGAAAAGGATATAGAGCAATTCTGCGGCTAGAAATAGTCTGACTTGCAGAGCAGAAAACGCTAAGTAAATATAGGCAGTAGGTAAATAATTTTCCTATCCTGACTTGACAAGAACATGGAGCGTGTTGAGCAGGATCTGGCTCTTCAGAATAAAATGCTTGTAGTCTCTGGCTGACAGCCTTTTATTTATTTATTTATTTTCCTAAATCACACTGAGCTGAATAAAGGGGAACTAGCCAAATTAGCAGGATCTGGGTTCTCATTCCTGGAACTTGCAAACAGGAGGGTATCAATCAGGCTTGCAAAATTAGCATTTTACTGATAGCAGTGCACAAAGCCTTTTAATGACGACTTTGGAGTCTCTGAGCTTAGGCTCTTGACTGCCGGTTCCTAAGCAACAGAGGGATTGGCAGAGAATGTGTTTTGATGTATCATTAAATAAAGGCTGCATGATGCTGAAAACTGTGGGCAGAAATTGGGATAATTGTATTTATTTTTTGGTGTATTATGTTAAAAAATAAACAAAAATCCTTTCTGCCCTAGAAAATGTGGTCTCACTTGCTCACTCTCTCTCTGTCTATGTCTCTCTCCCTTGTTTTTGAGCACTACCATTTCTATTTCTCATCCCCCCCTCCACAATTTAAAGCATAGCATTTATCTTTTTTATGGACAGCATTTCAAGGTTCTTTTTTTCTCCTCAGTTCTGTTCTATCATAGAAAAATTGGATCACACACTGTAACAGCCAAAAGGGATCCAAGGGATCCTTTAGCAACCTCCCTTATTTTCTTTTTATAGAAACCATGGTTCGGAGAGGGGAGGAGACTGCCTAGACCTGATTTGCCTCTAACTTCTCAGTTTATCACTTCCTCTGTGAAGCCTCTCCTGATGCCACAGGGGTATTATAGTGCCTAATTTGAAAGGATACACTGCATTCGCTACATACACCGCTCAGTTGTTAGGATGTTGGCTTGTGGTTGTTTGCCTATTTGTCTCTTTCCTAAGTTCCATGGAGACTCTCTTGTTCATTGTCGCACACACAGGGCTTGATGTGGTACCTGACTTGCACTCAGTATATATGCAGTGTGTGCATTGTCCCGGGCCACACAATCAGTTACCGAAAAGCTAGAGCTAAGACTCAAGTTTACTATTTTCCTAGTTTAGTGTTATTCCCTGACCTACCTCAAATATTAGAGTGATATGGAGAAAATTAACACATTTAGATAATCCCAGCTGTCCTAAGTCTTCCTGCAGCTCTCATTCAAGTTGAATGGATCATAACAATGACCAAATCAGAGGATTAGCTATAGCGACCTGGGCTTCTGCTCTGTCTCTGCCATGACAGACTTTTTGTCTGAGACACTTTACAGAATGAGCTGGACACTACCTTGGCTCATCCCACTTTCCTCTGTCACATTTAACAAATGAAAGAAACGGCTTGTTCTAAGGTGCTGAGCTCACCTCTGCTGATTTAATAGTTAACAAAAACAGAGCTCAGACTCTCGTGGGCATGACATCTAAGCACAAGCACTACTGGCCCCTCACACCTTTACTCCACATCACATCTTAGGTTTCCAATTTTCTAATTATCGAGGTCTCCAAGATTTATGAGGGAGATGTCTCTAGTAAGAGGCTGCTGTCCCACACATTTTCTTTCCTCATTAATCAAACTCTGATGAAGCCCTCTGGACCCAGAAATGGCAGCCAAGTTACTCCTCTTCATATCCTGTTTGAAAGGATCCATTCAAACTGTCTTCCTCTTCTCCCCTTCATTTCATAATCACCTACATTCTGGCTTCTGTTCTGCATCTCCCCAACCCACCCTCCATTGGCCTCCACTTCAATATTTCTGGAAATCTCTATATCAAAATCCCCAATGATTTCTAATTGCCACATACAGTGGATAAAATTTTGATATTCATTGTGCTTATTACCTCTGTGATATAGCAGATCCTTGATGCCTGGGTGAAATATGTTCCAGAACATTATGCACCCTAGATTCTTGAAGGTCACTATAGCCTACAATGCCATGATAACTTATTGGATTGCTGATTCAGATTCTCAGTGAGAGTTAATGTGTCCTTGACAATAAGGAGAAGCAAGTGAAGCCACTTAGAGAGGTGGGTGCTCCCTGCTAAGTGATGTGCTGTCCACATCAGCTGAGAACTCAGGTTTGTGTCCTTACTAAGATTTCAAATTGTTACTTGTCATGGGAACTTGGGGTTGCTTAAATAATTGAAACTAGGGAAGTTAAAGCTACATATGCCAGAGGCTACCTTACTATTGCTTCATCTGTCTTTGAAACTCTTTTTCTTCTTTGGCTTTGGATCACTTGATCTCTGTTTCTCCCAAGTCTTCATGATGGATTCCTTTCCTTGGGCCCACCCCTCAAGTATCGGTGTCATGCAGAGTACTGATCTCAGATAGTTTCCTTTTCATCGCATAAATTCTCTTGTCTATTGGCTTGACCACTTCATATCTTCTGTATATTTAACTTCTAAAATTGGAGGGCTTGAAACATGAATGTACTGAGAAAAATTATGTGTCTACCAATGTGACGTCTGTGTTATACTGACGTCATTCCCTCGTGTACCTACAGTGAATACACTTTTGCTGGTTGTTCTTCATGTGTCTCCGGAGATCTAGTCAATCCTGGAGTGCTCTGTGCTCTGCAAAGCTGATCTTTATGGCCTGGATCACCTGGGGTCCCTTACTGTTTGGCCAGGCAGAGACACTAGCGAGAGATCAGAAGAGAAAAGAAGTGAGGTCGGTGCATCTTTTGCCCTCACTCCTTCCCTGCCTGTGGTAGTTGTTCTGGTTGTGACTATCCTCCTGTGCAGCCACAGCTTATGCCTGCTGGCTGCTCTTCTTGGCTCCACTTTTCAATGGGCGAAAATAACATGCGGTGTCCCTGATTGCTGTTGCTGGCCCCTGGTTCTCCACCGTTTTCTTGTTGGTTCACAAGATCAGACCCACATCTCTGTCGACACTCCCTTACTTTGAAATCTCTTCAGTTAAACTATTCTGCATGTACCACGTGTTTCCTGTAGGTCCCTGAGTGATGCAGAGCTAGCGCACCTTCTGGAAACAGGCATGAAACCATTTCCTACCCTTCGTCAACTACCTTAGCTATTTTTTTCATATTAACAATTGCAAACTCAGTTATATGGAATCTAAGGAGCAGTGAAAGTCTGGTACAAGCAGAGAGGTGTGAGACTGGAGTCTTGTGTAACCACACAAGGTAAGGGCCGGGCAAAAGAAATAATGTCAGTGAATGAGGTTTTAAAGAAACAGTGAAGTAAATACAAAGTCTCCGCTCTTCACTCTCATTATGTTTTTTGTAGTGGTGCCAACACGAACTGTCTAAAATTCAAGTCTGATTAGGTTACTCTCCCTAAAAACCTTCAATGGCTCCCTGGTATCCATAGAATAAAACTTAAACTCCTTAGTATGCTACAAAATTCCTTCATGTTTTGGCTTTTACTTACCTTTCTCTGGCACCATCTCCTGCCAACCCTTGAATGAGTCCCAGTGGCCCCTTAGATGTACCATATCATATATTTAGCCCAGTATTTTCATTTCCCTAGCTTCTCTTCCTTTGTTTTCTATCTTGCTTAATGACACCATTAATCATTCAAATCCCGAAACCCACAGTAGAATTTTTATTTTATTTCCCTCAATTCCAGCATATAGGAACTTACCAAATGCTACCTCTGAGAGAGACCTGGCTTCATACTTTACTAGAAAAGCCAGTCTATGTGAATTTTTAGTTCCGCACACCCAGAGGGGTTTGGTATACAGTGTGGAGATGATATATCCATTAGCCCAGGATCCTGAAGGTATATGTCAGTGAAAGCAATAGAAATTTCCAAAGAACCTATTCTCTCTAGTTTTTCCATAGCCCTTTTTACTACATCTTTATTTCTTTTAGAAATAGATTTTTCCTTCACAGTGTATGCTCCAATAATGCTGTAATAGAGATGGAGAAAGTTTCCATGACTAGGAGGGTTTCCATAGCAGAGCCACCATCTAGTGGCCTTGGAAGAAAACAGAAATAATTAAGAATTCAGAGGCAGTTCACCATCAAATTACAAATTTGGCAGTTTTAATTTTGGAATTAAAACAGCGAGATTGTGTTCATTTAAAATTTTTTATATTGGCATAACAGATGTCTTCCCTGGGGAACATTCTTAGCAATTAAAATATATAGATGCATCACACACACACACACACACACACACACATCCAGTATTACTCAACATTGTTGTTTTATGTCACCAGCCAGACAAAATTACAAAATGGTAATATTAGAAGACCTCTTAATGGGGCCCCTGGGTGGCTCACTCAGTTGAGCAACTGACTTCAGCTCAGGTCATGATCTCACGGTTTGTGGGTTCGATCTCCACATTGGCTCTGCACTGACAGCTTGGAGCTTGGAGCCTGTTTTGGATTCTGTGTCTCCCCCTCTCTTTGCCCCTCCCCCATTCTTACTCTGTCTCTCTCTTTCTCAAAGACAAATTAACATTAAAAAAATGTAAAGAAGACCTCTTAACAAATGTTTCTTGAACAGACCCAGATTCAAGGGAAAAAAATGCCCTGAAATATCAAAACGGATGGTTGTCTTAATCTTAAACAATCTAAAGGAGAAAGTCTACAGTTTCCTTTGCCAACTCATCTTAGGGTCTGCAAAAAGTGACTGGAATTTCTAAAGAGAGGGAAAAGTCTTACATATAAAATCGTTGATGCTTTGTTGTGAGGGAGAAATGAAGGGAAAAGGTTAGTGTTTTGATAAACAAGTTGTAAATTATGTTTCATTTTATTCTGACTTGAAATTTTAGCCAGGGGCTCAGCTGGGAAAGAACAACGATGACTGTATTCCAAGGATGGAGGAGGCGTTCATCCATGGAATTGCACGTTCACAAATGTCGAAAAGGCTAGAAAGGTAAAGATGTAGGAAGCGACCAATGATGATATAGTGACTGGTTGTTTTCCAGGTGTCTCCTAGCAGCTTCTGTGGATCTCAAGGATTCGAGAAAGCTCTTGCCACCATCTCAGCCTTTAGCACTGAGGCAAAGGGTCTCTAGGGTCTGCTGCCCATGGTCTCAGCTGCCTTGCACAGCCTGGAAGCTGCTATCGACCTCACACATGTCTGCCTGAAGTTACCTCCTCCCGCCTTCTGTCTCCCGCACCAATGACTCAACACAGCCAATGCTAAGCCAGAACCATGTGATGAAGGGGGTTCTGGGAATGCTGTTCCCGATCTCCCCTCTCCACTGCAAAGGAAGCTACAGAAGGAGGTATAGTAATGTTAAAAGTGCGCATAGCCTCTGTAATAGACGTGGTAAACACTTCATATTTAGCAGCAAATTTCAAATGGCATTGAAAAGTCTTTAAAATAGTCTCATTCACCTTTTATTGGCAAGAAGGAAAAATGCTTCATGGGAAGAGGATGGTCTTTGGATTTGACGACCTGGCTTTAGATGTGTTAGGTCTATCGCAGTTAGCTGTGCAATCTTGAGTAAGTCATTCTGCCATTTGGAGCCTTTGTTTTTTCATCCATAAAAATGTGGATAGTGATGTCCATTTTGGAGTAATGCTTTGAAAAGTAAATGAAATAATCTTTGTGAAGTGTTTATTTGGCACAACAGGCCTGGCATATAATAAGCAGTCAGTAAATGTTAACTCTCTAAGGAATTAAAACTGGGGACTAACAGTATGGAGCCATAGTAGATTGTCTGTTTCTATGCTTTGATCAAATTACAATGTTGTTGCTACATTTGTAATGGCTTGACTTTCCCTTGTAGTGTACTACTTACAACTTTCACTATCAATAAGCTTTTCTCTCTTAGTGTATTTCTGCTACAATTTTCTCTTCCAGAAATAGCAGCACAAGGAAGGCAACATAGTTTGGAAAGCTTGCCAGTAATTGGCTAAGTCTCCCTGAACAATTAAGTTACTTTCTCAAAGCCTCTATCTCCTTATGTGTAAAATGATGAGTTTAAAGTGTGGGAAGAGGAAGAAGGGATGACTAAGCTTGTTTGACTGATTTGTTTTCACTCATTTTCTCACGTTTCCTTGCCTATTATATAATGCTTAAAGTCACTAAGTTAGATGCTCTGGAGGTGATTTAAAAAATTGCACATAAAAATGTGGCCCCTGTTATTCGGGGCAATATAATCCCATACAATAAAAAATACCAAGGAGAGACACATAAAAGATAGTTTGGAGCTTCTGATCTGAAATTGTAAGGTTTTATTGTGGTGGGTGATAAATCCATTAAACATCTCAGAAGCTCCATAGAGAGGGAGGTAAGTAATACCTGTTTTAAAAAATATTCCGGTGGTTCCATAAGGTGTTGTTTTCCATTGAGAAGAGAACACGTTCAGAAATATAAATGATTGGTTGAGTTCTACAGCCATCTGATTGTTAACACTTTGGCACACGTTCTCTGAGCATCTGTGCTATAGCAGGCCCTGTGTTGTGATATGGGTATAAAGACAAACTATTTTATCTGCCCTCAAAGAGTTTCCATTTTAGCTGTTTGGACACAACTTCCACATAATTGGCATATATTGGGTACCAAGAGAATTGCTAGTAGGGTTGGAAAAACGTCAGTCCCTCTTTGCCATTATATTACAATTTAACTCATTTTAGCTTTCTCTAAAGTTTTGCCTAGGACTGAACTCATTCCATCTTCTTGTGGGTTTTCGATTTAGGAATATATGGTGTTGCTTTTTTCTAATATTTCGCAAAATTAAATTCACAGAGTATAATTTTTTGTACTGGATACACTAGTCCTCATTAGTAAAATGTTTATTAAGGAAGCAATTTAGAAAGCAAGGCTAGTCTCAGTTTAAATGCAGTTTTAATGGTGAAAACTTATGAGCTACATGTATAATTGAAATTAAGTTATGCTAAGAAAAATAGGTTAACTTGGCTGTTGGTCAGGTGGTGCTGAAAGGATTAGAGAAGTTGCTTCTAGATCAATGTTTCAGAATATGTATTAAAAAGATTTTACTTATTTATTTCTAATTTCTCTAAATGTTTATTTATTTTTTAAATATTTTTATTTATTTCTAGGAGAGAGAGAGACAGCGTGAGCAGGGGAGGGTCAGAGAGAGAGGGAGTCACAGACTGAAACAGGCTCCAGGCTCTGAGCTGGCAGTCAGCACAGAGCCCGACGCGGGGCTCGAATCCACGAACTGCGAGATCATGACCTAAGCGAAAGTCGGACGCTTAACCAACTAAGCCACCCAGGTGCCCCTCTAATGTTTATTTTTGAGAGAGAGATTATATATAGAAAGAGAGAGACAGAGCGTGAGTGGGGGAAGGGCAGAGGGAGAGGGATACACAGATTCTGAAGCAGGCTCCAGTTCTGAGCTGTCAGCAGAGAGCCTGATGCAGGCCTCGAACTCACAGATTACAAGATCATCACCTGAGCTGAAATGGGACTGAGTCACCTTGGTGCCCCTGTATTAAAAAGATCTAAAAAACCTCCTGAAAAACTGCCAGCTTACTATAGCAGTAATTGTAGCTGTTGCCATTCCCTGCCTCCCCCTGCTCCCATAGGGACAAATTTCATATTCAGACAAGTCCCCCTTTCAAACACTGATGAATGGGCCATAGGTCCTACAGAGGGAGAACTAGTTTAAGGCTGAAGGTATACTAGTCATCAGTCCTTGACTTCTCGTATCCCAACAAGTTGATCTTGCCTTTGCAAATCCTGTTGTGAAACAGTATTTTATTAATTATGTAGCATCATGTTACTCATTACTGTTTTGTAGAGTCTCTGTTGGTACTATTTCATTTTCAAAAGCTACGCGGCTATAGCTTTTGTGGGTGATCTGTAATGTCATTGTATATAACTCAGGATGTGCTTTATAATGAGAACAGGGATTTCCCATTTGGGTGTCTCATATAAAAATGTGTTTTCTTTACTACATTAAGCTGTCCTGGTACCATCAACCATGCCACTTTCAATATCTCCAAACGAATCTAAAGTTTTTGTGTATTAATATCTACAGAGATTTGTTGCAGAGTAAAGGAAATTTTGGAACTAGAAAGGACAAATCCCTTCAATATTTAATGTCTAAAATATCTTGCCTAACCAGGTCATTTTATGGGGAGTGTTGTAAGTAAGACCAACAGAGAATAGAAAGTGAGGTCTACTGATGTTAAACCACTTTACTTTCCTGCTTAAAATCCTTTATAGGCTTTCTATTTTTGTCAGGCTAAGTCCCCAACATTTTGGCACAACCTTCCATTGTCTGAGTTTGGTTTCCTTCTCCACTCATATCTCCTCCTACTCCTCTGTCCACCTCCCACCCCCAAGAATCCTCAAAATCTAGCTTTAGTGAAGTGCTTGCATGTCCTTGATGATATCTCTCTCCTTGGTCTGGATTGCTCCCCTCTTTTCTTTATTTATCTAATTTATAGACACAGCTCAAGTAATAACTGTTTTGGGCATCCTTCTCGGACCAGCCTGGCAGAATTAATTGAAAAATGCAAAATTTTTTTTAAAAAGTTTATTTATTTATTTTGAGAGAGAGAGAGAGAGCATGAGCACACATGTGCATGAATGGGGGAGGGGGGGGCAGAGAGGGAGGGAGAGAGGATCCCAAGCAGGCTCTGTAGTCTGTGCAGAGCCTGAAGCAGGGCTGGAACTCAAACTGTGAGATCATGACCTAAGCTGAGATCAAGAGTCCAATGCTTAATCAGCTGAGCTACCCAGGTGCCCAGAAAAGTGCAACATTAAAAAAATTTTTTTTCAATGTTTATTATTTATTTTTGAGAGAGAGACAGTACAAGCAGGGGAGGGTCAGAGAGAGAGAGGGAGGGAGACACAGAATCTGAAGCAGGCTCTGGGCTCTGAGCTGCTGGCACAGAGCCTGATGTGGGGCTCGAACTCATGAACCATGAGATCATGACCCAAGCTGAAGTTGGAAGCCTAACCAACTGAGCCACCCAGGTGCCCCGAAAGACGCAAAATTTTAACCAGAGATACTTTCTAATGTTCCACCATATTAGCCTAGTATGTGATACAGTAGAGTTTATCCAGGCTAGTTAATGGACTCCCACAGCATCCTACACAGGCTTATAATATTGTGCTTTTTGATTGCTGGTGCAGTTTCCACATACTGGCTTGTTGACCCTGCATTTGTCTTTAACATGTGTCTCTAGTGCCTAGTACAGTCCTCCGCACAGAGTAAGATCCAATAGTTACCATTTGCTGAATATCGGTATCTGTCAGGTACTCTTTTGCATGTGTTAACTTATTTAATTCTGGTTATTACTCTGTGAGTCAAGAGCTGTCACAAGGAGTCAGAATGATAGGAAGTTTGGTTTATTTCCCAAGGTCACTTTGTAAGTAACAGTATCAGAATCTGAATGGTATGGTCCCCAAGGCGCATGCTTTTACCCATGACATATATTGTCTCTTTTGTGAATGGTAGATTCTCTGAAATATTTGCTGGGTGAACAACAATATAATTAATCGGTGCTATATATTCATTAGTAGCAAAGTTCACACAGATCCAGGGAACCTCCTTTAAGGCTGGCCTGTTTTATGCTTTATGAGTCAGAAGCACAATACAGAATGGACTTTAAGATACCTGTATTCTGGTTAAATCTTGCTATGAACATGCTGTCTGACTTTAGATAAGTAAATTTACGTATCTTAGCCTTAGTTTTCACATGTGTGAATTTAAAGGAATTGAACTCACATCCGTGAATGCCATGGTAACTACCAATTCTAGGTCTATAATTCCTGAGTGTAATACCACTTGCCTCCAAAATAGAACTAAAATGGATATTTTACATGCTGTTACCAAGTATTTCAGAATTAGAAGATATACTTTATGAATTATTATAAATAATTATTATGAATAATCCTGCCATGAATAAATGAAATCCTGTTCATGAATAACATACAAGTCTGCTTTACCAACCTTTGTGTCCTTGTGGAAGCCACTTGACCTCATCAGTTCACAATGTCCTTCTGTGTGAAATAAGGAAAACAATAGTATTTACCCAAGATGATTATTAAGAGGATAAAATGATAGGGGCGCCTGGGTGGCTTAGTCGGTTAAGCGTCTGACTTTCGCTTAGGTCATGATCTCGCGGTTCGTGGGTTCGAGCCCCGCGTCAGGCTCTGTGCTGACTGCCAGCTCAGAGCCTGGAGCCTGTTTCAGTCTGTGACTCCCTCTCTCTCTGACCTCCCCTGCTCACGCTGTCTCTCTCTCTCTCTCCTAGAAATAAATAAAAAAATATTTAAAAAAAAAAAAAGAGGATAAAATGATATATGTGATATGGGTTGAGTTGCATACACTCTTTTTGCATTTTGACATTCTAAATCTTAGTACTGCAGAATGTGACTTTTTGGGAATAGTGTTTACAGAGGTAATCAGGCTATAGTGAGGTCATTAGAGTGGGCCCTAATCCAATGACTGATGTCCATATAAAATTATTTTACCTAGGGTTTTTCCTAGATAAGCTCCAGAATCCACTTCTATACATTTTGTGGTAAGCAGTGTTCCATGGACCTTGGCTAGAGGATGAAATGATGTAGACTTTGGCTTCAAACCACCCACATTTCAATGGAGAGGAAGAGATATGGACCAGTGTGCTACCAATGCTGGTTACTTATTCTCCAGTCACTCTCCCTTCTTTAGCTTACAGAACTGCAATTTTGTTCATGTGGCAATTTTCCAAGCCCTAGATGATGAATTGCGATTGGTTTAAGATAGTAATGGCATTCGGGATTTTTGTAGCCCAAAGGATCCTAACCCACGTAACCAAGATAAGTATAAAAAGTAGAATAATAGAGAATGTAGAAGTAAGCTAAATCTATAGGGTTAATATTAGCAAGGCGGGGTTAACCCTCTTTTGGAAGATAAAGGCTTTTGGAGGAGTTGTCACTGAACTTAGTTTTGAATAATGAAAGGAATTTTCCAGGTAGACAAGGGGCAGGGAGTTATTTGAAGCAGCCAGGACAATATATATAAGGGCAGAAATGAGTGAGGCTCTTGTATGTTAGAAAAACTGAGAGTCAGCGATTTGTTGTTGCTAAAATGTAAAGTTCACGGTGAGAAGTACTGAAGATGAGGCTGAATACATCTCAAGGTTAGGTTAGATCTCAAGGTTTTATGTAATACATTTAAGAAACTAAACCTTGTTTTGTAGGGAAAGATGATGAGGAACACTTAATTTTAAGCTAGAGAGAAACTATTGCCACAGTGGGCACATTAGGTATTTAGAAAGATCATTTCTTCAAAGCATAAATGATAGAGTGTTGCTTGTGTTTGTCTAAGCTAAAAATAATTATAAAACCATTCAGGTGAGGTTTTAAGTCTTGAACCAAGTAACAGTTAAGAGTCATTCATTCACTCAAAAAAGTATATATTGGATGCCTTCATATTAGTCAGGCTCCAGAGAAACAGAAGAGGAAACGTATTTATAAAGAGATTTGTTATAAGGAATTGGCTAACGTGATTATAGAAGTTGAGCAGTCCCAAGATCTGCAGTTGGCAGACGCAAGATGTGGACTGCGAGTAGGCCTTGTACCATTGGCTCTCCTGGTCCTTCAGTCCAAGTCCAAGTCTGAAGCAGGAGACGACACAAGCTCAGGTTGAAGACAGTCAGGCAGAAGGGGGAAATTACCCTTACTCAGATCTTTTGTTCTCTTCAGGCCTTCAAGAGATTGGGTGAGGGCTGCTGACACTGGGGAGGGCAGTCTTTACTCAACTGACTGATTCAAATTTAGTCTCATACAGAAACACCCTTATAAACACACCTAGAATAATATTTAGCCAAGTATCTGAGCACTTGTGGCCCAGTTGACATATAAAATTAACCATCCAAGTCTACCCCTTATCAACTTTTCACCCGTATGCATCTCCTTAAACCATACTTAATCCCCCTATAAAGACAATAACAAGGTCATAAGTCTGTCTAGCATGATATAATTATTCTGCATACAACTGAAAACACACAAATCCTTTTTCCAAAAGAGAATGTAAAGTCCTGGAATAATATTTACTGTTCTTCTTGGTATCCAAGAACTTAAATACTCTGATATAAAATCAATAGTACTTAAATTCTATGATACAAATCCAGTGCATCTATGTTACATGATAGAGAATAAGAGAGGGAAGAAAATAAAGATGTTTGTTTAATATACATGTATATACATATAATATATATATGCACACATACACAGAAACACAAACCTGTTCAACAACAAAATAAACAAGAAATACTAATTACAATCACAGACCTTGTTTCTGTAACTGGTCATGTAATCACAACTGGTATTTATAACTATCTTTTTCAGCTACTCATTCTGTTTTCCCTTTGCCTTCAGCAAGCACCTTAGCTAATTGTGGTTCTTTACCTGTTGGAGAGACTAAAATTTTCATTTCTGTCAGAGGCCGGCTCTGGCCGGGTCCAGGGGTCCCTGAAGGATGGATGGTGTCGGCGAGGGAGGGATGAGAGAGCCATGAGAATCTTTCTGGTCACCAGGCAGGCATCTCTGCTCTGACTGGGGCTCAACTTTATTTTATATGTAAGTGTTTGGGGGGATGGCACAGAAGTGGCATGTGCCTTAGGCAATGATTTCTGATGACAGAACTTCTTTGATATGTAAGAATTTCCCAGAACATGGATTTGAAGAAGTCTCCTGCATAACCTCTATCAATAGTGATTGAGGTAGGTGATTTAGATGCTTATCCTAGGGGGAAGGAAGGTATCTTTAGCATACAAGACAATGTTTTTGGCATAAAAAGGCTGCAGTTAGTTCCTTGTGAGCAGGGGTCAATAGCTTGTTTGCTTAAGGGGCAGTATTAAGAAAAACAGGTCTTTCAGGAAATACAATGTTTGCTCCCATAATCACAAAAGAAGGAGTTCCTACACTAGGTTCCTTCACAGGGTGCAATCAGCATATTCAAGGCCATTATAAGTCACACCCATTACTGATCAACAAAGATGCCTTGGGGGTCAGTGCTCCAAGCAGAAACAATTGGGTGGGGGTGGATATCTGTCCTTAACTCTAAATTAGGCGCTTTATCTCAGGGCCAAGTTCAGTTGTAACTCTTGTGCTCTTAACCCCCTTTATTCTCTAAGTCTTGGATCTGCAAGGCCCATAGGAAGAGCCTTTTGACAGTCATTCATAGTACTTTCATCTAAAATCTCTTTTGAAAAGGCAGAATATGCTTTTCCTTATGAGGAATCTGTGTGGGAAATATCGGTCTGATTTGGAATAGTGTGAGGCCTGGTCAATACCAGCAGGCTCATTTCCAACATGAGCCAGTAGTAGCAGAAGGAGATACCAGTTTTTGTTTCTCATGGCAGGAGCTGTGCAAATGCTGCCATTTCCTCGCTGTGACTGTCATCCAGTGAGGCCCGTGTGGCTCCCAGCACATTTCTGTTCTGGGCCCTTAGTAGTACTACCTGGATCGGCAGTAGTTTTCCATTGACTTTCATCACAGGGACATGGTAATTCTAGGAGATGCTGTAAGTGGTCTCCTGTAATCCAGACATACTATTCCTGACCTCTACTATGACATTAGTCCAGTTTCCTCTTGGTAGTGGGGATCAATTGCCCTAGCCATCATGGTACTGTTGTGCCCAAATCACGAGTCCCCAGAGACCTCCAAGGATCCGACACTGATACAAGTACATAAGGGTCTTTATTACAAGCTTGAGCAGGGGCTCACCTGTCTACCAGCGCAGCGGCAGCAATGTGAAGCCCCGAACAATAGCGAGCAGGGTTTTTATAGGGTAAGGGACGGGGGTGTTACAGTGTACACGTTGTACGTATAGCATCATCACATAAGCACCAATAATAATTGTACAGCACATATGGTAACAGTTTTGACCATTCAGTATCTGTGAGGTGTCCATTACTTTTGGCGGGATCCAATCATGACCTTTGAGAATCCTTTGAAAATGGCCAATTATGAGGTGAGCTCAAAGGGCCCACGTGGGGTTTTAGGCAAGAATCCTAAGTCCCTGACTCAGACCACAGGAATGTGACACATTTCTTTTGATTGGCTGATCCAAGGGTGGTCCGAGGGTGGCTTCAGCTGCAGCTTTTCCTGGAACTGGGGCTACGTGCAGCCCGAGGTTGCTCTTAATGGAGGACTTAATTTCAGGCTCCTCAGTACCTCCTTTCTTTGTCTATTAATTCAAGAGAATGAGAAGTCCAAAGGAGCCAGGCAGTAGTCTTAATTTTCAGTTTAATAAAATCATTGTCATGTCTCTTGGTGGGAGCATTCTTTCTGTTGGAATTAAGACCTCCAGGCCATCAGGCCATAAGACTGCAAAACCTAGTGAGTCACTAGGGGTAGTAGTGAGTGGTGCTACTTCACCCCTTGATTCCTGGACATGTGAAACCTGGCTACAGGGGAAACAGCACTATATATTGTATGCTGATTCAGAGCATCTACAGCTTTCCGGAAAACCTTGCTCCAGGCTTGCAAGGTATTGTCACCCACCTAGGGATGAAACCCAATTTTCAAAAGGCCTTTCCACTGTTCTGTCAAACCAGCTACTTCAGAATAGTGAAGAACATGGGAAGGCCAGTGAACCCCATGAGTATGGACCCATTGCAACCTTCTTGCTATGAGTTGAGTTTCTCATTCAGAAGTAATGCTGTGTGGAATGCCATGATGGTGGATTCTGTAAAGTGCACAGACAGTAGTTTTGGGAGAAGCATTGTATGCAGAGGAGGCAAATTTATATCCAGAGTAAGTGTCTATTCCAGCAAAAACAAAACTTCCATGAAAGAAGTGGTCCAGTGTAATCAACCTGCCACCAGGTTGGAATGATGGAATGATGCCATACTGGGGAGTCAGCATTGGTGTTTGCTGCTGGAAGATTCGGCAGTTAGTGGTTGGCCTCGGTGAGTGGATGTTCATGTTGCTGAGCCCATGCATAACTTCCATCCCTGCCACCATGGTCAGTTTTTCATGAGTCCATCGAGCAATGACAAAGGTGGCTAGGAAAAAAGGCTAATTGGTATCCACAGAATGGGTCACTCTATCTACTTGCTTATTAAAATACTCCTCTAAAGAGGTCACCCTTTGGTGAATATCCACAGGGGACATACATATGTTCATGTCATTTGCCATTCACAGAGGTTTTCACATACCTCTTTCTAAACTTCCTCACCACTTTTTCTAATCATGTTATTTCCAAAACCCTGACCCAACCAGTGGTCATAACACATGAATTGGTATATAATTGCACATCTGGTCATTTATCTTTCCAAGAAAAGTAAACTACCAACTAACACTGCTTGAAGTTCTGCCCACTGGGAGGGATTTCCCTTCACCACTGTCCTCCAGGGATATCTCGGGAAGGGGCTATAGTCCTGCTGCTGCCCAATTTAGGGTGGTGCCTGCATATTACGCAGACCCGTCTTTAAACCATGCCCAAGTCTTCTCTTCTGTCACATTATTGTAGGGAACTCCTCAGGAAGCCTTATAGATAGACTGGGGGAGAGAGAAGTAGCTGTAAAGCAGAAACCACTTCTTTGTGCCTTCAGTTGCTCAGGTATAATCAAATATATATCAATTCCATTTGATAGGATGCCTAAGTTTACAGCCTGTTGAGTCAGATAACACCCAGTGCATGTCACTCCAGTTGCATGGTAACTTGGTTAAGTGTTCAGTTTCTACTAACACCTAGTAGCAGGCCAATAGTTGTTTTTTCAAGAAGAGTATAGTTATGCACAGAGGATGGCAGGACTTGCTCTAAAATTCAAAGAAGCTACTCTATGATTCACCTCCAGGGGCCTGCCAAAGACTCCAATCCCCCATCCCTGTCTGCCACTGACACTGTAAGCACTGTTGGATTCGTTGGATCATATGGCTCAAGGGGCTGAATAGCTTGCATGGTAGCCTCGACCTGTTGCAGAGCGTTCTCTGATTTTATTTTATTTTATTTTATTTTATTTTTTGATTTTAAGTCTCACTCAAAACTAGTAGCTTTTTGGGTGACTTGGTAAATGGGTTAGAGTAACACAACCAAAATGAGGAATAGGTTGTTAGCAAAGTCCAAAGTGGTCCTTTAGGCATTGTGCCTCTTTCTTGGTTATAGTTGAGGCCGGATGAAACAACTTATCCTTCACCTTAGAAAGGGTAACTCAGGGGCACCTGAGTGGCTCAGTCGGTTAAGCATTCTTTGGCTCAGGTCATGATCTCACGGTTCATGGGTTTGAGCCCCATGTTGGTCTCTGTGCTGACAGCTCAGAACCTGGAGCCTGCTTCAGATTCTGTGTCTCCCTCTCTCTCTGCCCTTCCCCCACACAGGCTCTATTTCTGTCTCAATAATAAATAAACATAAAAAAAAGAAAAGGTATCTCAATGTGCCTAACACCTCTGTACACCTAGAAACTTTGCTGAAGTAGAAAGCCCTGAACTTTTGTTGGATTTATTCCTCATCCTCAGTCACACATATGTCTTGCCAATTAGTCTAGAGTAGTTGCTACTTTTTGCTCACTGAGTCAAGTCAGTATATTATCATCAGTGTAAGACCGGTGTGATACCATGTGGAAGAAAAAGGCAATCAAGATCCCTATAAGCTACATTATAACCTGGGACTGGATCATTGAAATACCTTTGAGGTAAGACAGTGACTGTGTATTACTGTTTTGCTAGCTAAAAGCAAGCAGGTTCTGGTGATCCTTATTAATTGGTATGTAGAAAAAGATTTGCTACATCAATAACTGCATACCCCTATACTAGTCTCCTCTTTCATTCAAGGTGTACTGGGTCTGTAAACTGGCTCAAGTCTGGGAGTTGATTGAGAGACTATAACTTTCTGATTTTATGATTCAAGTAAGACTTTTGTTCAGTTGGCCTAATATTTTTGTTTATACAGATCAAGTAAGAATTTAGTAGGCTTCCTATCTATTTCACTTCTAGGAACACCATAAGCCACCAGTCAATGCCATAGATAGGCACAAGTCAGACTGTTCTGATCACTGCTGTGATTCTGCTGTCCATTACAGGAACCACGTTCACCTTGCCTCTGATGATTGAGGGCTCCCACGTAGCCCCTGTCGCTCCAGAATCCCATTACTCCCATTGCATTTATGTTTCCCAGTTTAGTGACTGTAATTCTCACTGTAAGATCTGGCCTACAGTGCAAAGTAATCACAGAACTCTTCAAGGATACCATAGCTCCAATTACAGACTTATTTCTCATTGTAGTGGTGAAAGATATATCTGGACCCTCCTAGGGGTGTGAGTAGGTCTTAAATAACAAATCCACTCTAAGCCTTTGAGTATCTTCCACTACATTAAACCAAGACAAGCCTGATATTTCTAACTTGCTCATCCTGAGCCACTTTCTGGTCCATATTTTAACCAACCAAGAAACCAACCAACCAACCAAAATGTTAGAGTCCTTTCTAACACCTCAAACTGCTTTCAACTGCTTTCAAATACAGCATCTTTTCTTAGTGAGCCCATATCCATGAATTTGGCCCGATCTAACTTTATGTGCCTCCCATCATTATCCCACATCTTTGTACCCATTCCCTCACATGTTCCCCAGATTTCTCTCTCTATAAAGTAGAAAACTCAAGTAATTCTCTGGGAGTTTAACATACTTCTTAAAGGACCTGCTGGGATGTATGTAGAGTTGTAGATCTAAAATCAAAGATGTGGGAGGGGGGATGGGTCCTGACAAGAATCAGCATTGTCTTGCATGGCAGCTGCCTCAGAGGAGGCCGATACAGTTTCCTCAGTCCATGCAGGGTTAATTCTCTCAGACTGGTGTGGAAAGACTGGTAGACATCGCTGTCAGTTAAGGAGCCAACACTACTGGATGTGGGGAGGCTGCTTCTACCTGGAGGGGGGCGGGTGGTGGCGATGGTGCCACTTCCCCTGGTGAGGAAGACTCATCAGGATTTAGGGTCTCAAAGTCCCCTGCTTCATCAAGGACTTCTGAAATGTCTCCAACCCAACGTCTAGGATCCCATTCTTTCCCAGTCAATGCCTTCACTTTAACAGTTGACACCTTGTGGAGATGTTTCCACTTGCATTGTATTTCAGCCCCTGGCAGGATGAAGTTCTGCACCTGATTAGCAGCAATTTCAGCCCTGTGGCTATAGAAGATACATATCTCATTCAGGACAGCCCAGAAGTCTTAATTCATTTATGTAGCTCTTGAGCTGGGAATTGGAATCTCTGAGTAAAATTTCTTTTACTATTTTGTCCAGACATTAGGAGCAACCAACCAGCATCATTGTATTCAGAAAACTCTTTTTTAACATTCTGATCCTCTGGAATTACTCTTAGTACCAAAATCTATATTAGGATTTTCCAGAGAAACACAGCAAAAACAATAAAGGAATTGGCTCACACGATTCTGAAGGCTTGGAAATCCCAAGATCTGGAATTGGCAAGCTGGAGACCCAGGAAGGCTAATAGCATAGTTCCTGGCAGAATATAAGGGGCTGAGCACCAGGAGAGTTGATAGTATCAGTTCCAGTCAAATAAAAGTCTAAAGGCAGAAGATCAATACTCACCTTGAAGACAATCAGGCAGATAAAGCAGATTATCATTTACTCAGCCTTTTTGTTCTGTTCAGGCCCTTAACAGGTTGGATGAGGGCCACTCACACTGGGGCGGGTGATCTTTATTCAGTGGACTGATTCAAATGTTAATCGCATTCAGAAACACTCCCGCAGTTGTACCCAGCACAATGTTTAAGCAGATACCTGGGCATGCATGGCCCAGCCAAGCTGACATGTAACATTAATCATCACACCTTTTCTGTGCCACACGCTCTTCCACACAATGGGGAAGAATAAAACAGGGAAAATTCCCCACACTCCTTGATCTTACATAGTGTAGGGAGACACCTAAGAAAGAAAATAAGAGTGAAGAATAGGGGTCTTCCTGACTTTGGCAACTAGGTTGTGTGGTGACTTGTCATTACCTGAACCAGGTAGGCGAGAGATCAAAATCTGGAAGGAGTCCTCCACCCCCTATTCCCACCATCTCCCATCTTTATCTCTTCTCAATTATTATATTCCTAGTTGGTTGGCGCTCCACCCCCTGCTACGCTCTGTTGTTACCATGCACATTTATCATTAGTGGGAGATGGGAATCACATTTTGCTTCCAGTCTTTCTCCAGGTATTCCCTGGAAAATATAGATATCATAAACTTTTCAGTAAAAAGAGAACATTGAGTATGTACTGTGTGCAAGACCTATGCAGTACTTGCTGTGTTGCAGTTTGCCGAGGAGAAAGCACTGAGGAGAGGTGTCTGTGAGTTGTAAGGGAGAGATCCCAATGGGCTGCAATGATCAGGAAGCTGTACATGCAGCATTTGATCTCCATCTTGAAGAATACGTAGGATTTCAGAATGTGAACGGGAGGAGGGAAGATTTTCTAGGCCAGTGGTTCACAGCCTTGGTTGCATATTGGAATCACCCTGGGGAGCTATAAAAACAGGAATGTGTGCACTGTGGGCGGCGCCTCTAGAGCTTTTGATTAACTTGGTCTGATGTAAAGACTGAGTATCAGGATTTTTAAATCTTTCCCAAGGGCTTCTAATGGGCAACCAAAATTAAGAAGCATTGTTTGAGGCAGAAGGGTCTAATGAATAAGGAAGACAGGGAAAACTAAATGCAGGGAGTGTCTGAGGATGGTGATACTGGATTCCGGAGGGGGGTGTGTGTGTGTGTGTGTGTCTATACACAGGTGTGTCATCTTTTAGAAGAAAAGATAGGTAGGGGTCAGAGTTGTGGGATGTCAGGAAGGCCAAGGTGAAAATGTTAGGAAACTACTGAAGGATTTTGATCAAAGGAGCATAATCAAAGTGTTTTTTTTTATAATTTGGAAATTAATTGCTTTGGAATAGAGCTTTGGCACAATTAAACATGTTGGCAGACAGACCTCTAGACCAGTGCTTCTCAGACTTTACTATACATACAGATCACCTGATGATCTTGTTATAATGTAGATTTTAATTCAGTAGGTCTGGAGTGGGGCTGAGACAGTATTTCTAACAAGATTTCAGATGAAGTTACTGCTGCCAATCTACAGACCCCATTTTGAGTGGCGAGACACCACTGCATGGCGAATGTCTTTTATGGAAAACAAGACACACAAGCTAAGAAAATATTGGCAATTCCTCTTGGCTGTTTTCCATTTTTTATAAGTTTAGAATAGAGACTGTGTCTTATTTATCTATGTGTTCATACAGTGACTTGACAGTGGTTTGTAGGATGGGGACTCAATTTGTATCTACTAAATGAATGACTTATTCTTTATGAGGAATACTGTAATGCTACCTAAAAAATTCTAGCTCCCTCATGGCAGCCACAATCGTTATTTCCCAATTCTTTCCCTTGATATCTTTTGGAAAAGAATCCATGCTACTTTCCTCTGTGTTATCTCTGCTTATGATGTTTTTGGGTTAATTTTAAATATCTTCCATTATGGAGCTCCTATAGCAGCTGTAGAATTCTGGCAACTTAGCATTTCTTTTTTCATACTCTGTTATAACTTCATTATTTTTTATTGAATTTTACAGAAAAACACTCTTTTACAAAAGAACTAATCACTTTTGTGAGTCCCATATGCACATGCACGCACACACACACAGACACACACACAGAGACACACACACATATAAACGTATACTCTCTCTCAATTGCATAGATTTCAGTTTTCAAGGAGAAAGATATATTTCTGAGTCTAATATGTCTAGATGAGGCACGTTTTCAAATATTTTGTACTAAGCTCTATACTTTAATATCTAGCAATCTATCCTTCATTATGTTAAATGCGTTAAAAAAAAAAAAAGTATCCTGTGAAAAATCCACAGACGTCTCCCTGGCATACAAAATGGGTTCAGCCCCATAAAAATGCAAATTAACCGTGTGCAAACGTAAGCCTTGAGCATTTGTATAGAAAATAAAAAGAAGTCTTCTAACCGAGCCCCAAGGAGCCCTACCAACAATGAGCTGATCTGCAGCCACAGTAATGGCACCGGATACATTACAGAGTCTTTCTCTGAAGAGATTTCCTGAGTATTTAACCAGAAATTCAAAAGTTTTTAATAGGAAAATGGTCTGCTTGAAAAGAATTAAAGACCTGTTAGGCCTTTGCAGAGCAGAGGAGCCCTACATCCTGTCAGTCTGAGATTATATGGGCATTGTAAATTTTCTGAATGAGAGCCGAAATTGTGCAGTAATTGGATCACACTCTGAAATGATCAATGAATAAAGAGAAGTAATTATTTAACCAGTGGCAAGAGAGAGCCTCCCAACCTTTGGCGGTCTTTTATCAGGGTTACCTGGAGCTGTGTGTACTCAGTTGTGTTAGAAAACCTGGCTGTGACAGTCATACCCTGTGGCAGATGTTTGGCAGAGTGAAATTCCCACCATTTCTTGCCTTCTGCAGGGAAAATGTTGCTGAAGCTTTGTACCAAGTTTAAGTGGCGTTGTGTATTCTTGTCTTAAACTTCTGAGAAGCGTGACATATGTGTTACTATAATTAATGCCCCTTCATATTCTTTAGTGAGTGAAAATCACCAGAAACATTCTAGGGAAATTGTTGCCAGGTGGGTTGGGGAGACCCCAGGCCCTGAGGTCTCCACCCAACCCATCCCCAAGATGTCTCCAAAGGCCCTTAGTCTCCTTGCAAGAAAAAATTCAAGGCTGGAGCAGACGCAGTGGTTGAGTGGTGCTAGTGGGAAAGTTGATGAAAGTGAGATGTGAGAGCAGGCAAGCTCATGGAGAGCTACGTGCCCTAAGGTTTGGGTCTCCATCGTTTATTGCCAGTGTTATCTAGGGGGTGGAATATTTATTACTTGGGGAGGAGATTTCTTCGGGAGCGGATTTCGATTTTTTCTCCCTTACTTGGTCAGGGTCTCTGACCTTTCTCTCGGGACTGTCTGGTTTGCTTTCTTGTGGCTTTGTTTCTGAGTGTCATCAGGACAGGCCTCTGACTTTCCGGTGAGCTGAACTCGATGCCCCACTTGCTGGAGGGTGGCCTCCAGGCATCCTGTTAAAACCTAACTGCTTACTCTAACAAAACTAGCAATCAACCTTCTTAGTATGTTTCCCAAAACATTATGTACCATATGATTTCACTCATATGTGGAATTTAAGAAACAAGACAGATGAACATACAGGAAGGAGGGGGAGAGGAGAGAGGGAAACAAACCACAAGAGATTCTTAGGGAACAAACTGAGGGTTGCTGGAGGGAGGTCGGTGGGGGTTGGGCTAGGTGGGTGATGGGTACTAAGGAGGGCACTTGTGATGAGCACTGGGTGTTTTAAGGAAATGAACCACTGAATTCTACTTCTGAAACTAACATTGCATTGTATTAACTAAAATTTAAATTAAAAAAAAGAAAAAATTTAAAAAAAACCTCTTTATATCATGTAGCAAATATCACTCTGCTA
Organism: Hyaena hyaena; assembly: GCF_003009895.1. Classification (NCBI taxonomy): domain Eukaryota; kingdom Metazoa; phylum Chordata; class Mammalia; order Carnivora; family Hyaenidae; genus Hyaena; species Hyaena hyaena. The sequence continues at coordinate 237,148 of NW_024081488.1, forward strand.
TGTTTAAACTTGTGGTTCCTTCTTTTGCTTCTACTCAAGGCAAGAGTGGAGGGGAGAAAAGTCCATACAAATCCTTGAGGCTCAGCCAGAGGGAAGCCAGGCTTAAGGACCAACCCTCTGTGTGTGGTTTTAGCCACCTGCCCTTGCTGGGGACTGGGACTTTTTTTTCCCATCTGGATTCTTGGGGGCTCTCTTTCTCCACTTTTCTCTTGTTTTCTTTCCACAACTCTGTCCTTGACGAGTTCCTACTTCTTCCGTTCATTATGCCCAACCCTTGGACCCACCCATGGTGTTTGCAAGTGATTCTTGGGTATATCATTATAAAGCGAATTGACTCACATAAAATTTTACTCACCAGAGCAGAGTTTTCCTAAATCTTCCTTATCCGATACAGTTTGTAAATTAGGCCATTTCAGTGTTGGCACGCATTCTGAAGTCTGACCCACTATGACGGGCAGAACTGGTGACTGTTTTCCTCAGGTTTTCCCCCAACTTCATCTTTCTCTCCTCCTGCTCCTGTCAGTGTCTGCCTTGTGCAGAATGGCAAAGTGGGGGGGGGGGTGCCTGGGTGGCTCAGTCGGTTGGGCAGCTGACTTTGGCTCAGGTCATGATCTCATGGTTCGTGGGTTCAAGCCCCACGTTGGGCTCTCTGTTGAAAGCTAGCTCAGACCCTGGAGCCTGTTTCCAATTCTGTGTCTCCCTCTCCCTCTAACCTTCCCTGCTCACGCTGTCTCTCTCTCTCTCTCTCTCAGAAATAAATAAATTAAAAAAAAAAAAAAAGAATGGCAAAGTGGCCTTGAGTGGCTGAGGAGTATAGAGGAGCGGTGGTGTGGTGAAGGGGTGTTGTGTGTACTTCTTTGGGGGTAGGGTTCTGGAGAAGACAAGGTACCTTGTAGAGAGTGTCTCCTTGGCTCTACTGTGACAGCCTCACCCTGGGCTCCAGCCTGGCAGGGAAGCCACAGAGTTAGTCTCTGGCCCAGAGTTGGCCTAGAGTTAGTAGAGTACTAACTAATTTCCACAGGACTGGAAATGCCTTTTAGACAGGATTAAGTGAAGGTCCGTAGAAAGATGGGCAGGGACTGAAGTGGATGCCTCAGCAGATATACCCTGCCAGGACACAGCCTGTTTCCAGAACCTGATGGGCCATCCTAGTGCCTGAATGTCCTGAATATCCCTGGGAACCTTGATATAAACCTGGGGAGGAGTGTGAAACCCCAAATTGATAGAGGCTAGTTTTCTGCCTTCCTGGTAGGAAGAGAAAGGACATTATATGATTTAAAAATAGAGTTATCATTCATGCACACTAGTTTGTAGAGGGACTCATACTACCTCCATAATAGGCGGATGAAAGTATGTCCTGCAAGGTCACTGCCATCTTCTTTGTGAAGCCACCTGCATTGTAAGTCTCTTATTGATTGATTGATTGATTTAACTATTTATTTGTTTAGAGAGACAGAGATAGTGAGATGGGGAGGGGCGTAGAGACAGAGAGACAGAATCCTAAGCAGGCTCCATGCTGTCAGTGGTGAGCTCAATGCGGGGCTTGAACTCACAAATTGTGAGGTCACGGCCTGAGCCGAGATCAAGATTTGGATGCTTAACTGACTGAGCCTCCCAGACACCCCTGTAAGTCTCTTTTTAAAGCCATTCCTTTTCTTTCTCTCTCCTGCTTTCTTTTAGGTTCTCTCAATATTTTTCCTTTGGTGGTATTATTAGAAGACTTGGTGCCCCCTTTTGAAGTGGGGAGAGTAATGAACTCTGTCAAGAAATAAAGCCAGCAATCAGAAGTTTTCATTATGGAAACAGAACAGAGAGTCATGCCGGTGACTGCTGAGACACGGTAAATCCTGCATAGCTGGTGAGAGATGGGCTACAGCTGCAGGAGTGGCCTCCTCACACACCAATGTGAACAACTCTGAAAAAGACCTGGAGTCTTTTTTCTTTTTATTTATTTATTCTGAGAGAGAGAGAGAGGATGTGTGTGCAAGCAGGGGAGGGTCAGAGAGAGAGGGAGACTGTGAATCCCAAGCAGGCTCTGTGTTGTCAGCACGGAGCTGGATGCTGGGGCTTGATCTCAGGAACCATGAGATCCTGACCTGAGCCAAACCAAGAGTCAGACGTTTAATTGAGTCACCCGGCACCTCCAAGTCCTGGAGCCTTTTAATCCATTGAAGAATATATGGAGGGGCGCCTGGGTGGCTTAGTCGGTTAAGTGTCCGACTTTTGCTTAGGTCATGATCTCGCGGTTGGTGGGTTCGAGCCCCGCGTCAGGCTCTGTGCTGACTGCCAGCTCAGAGCCTGGAGCCTGTTTCAGTCTGTGACTCCCTCTCTCTCTGACCCTCCCCTGCTCATGCTGTCTCTCTCTCTCTCTCTCTCCTAGAAATAAATAAAAAACATTAAAAAAAAAAAAAGAATATATGGAAAGGCCTCTGTGTCCTAGGGGCAAGGTTAAATTTGTAGAATGGAATAGCCAAGGGCAGTCACTGAGCCTGCAGAATAAGAATGTCCTGTCCCCGTTAGGACATCTTGGTTGTGGGTCCTCGCCCATCTGAAGGCCAGAGTGATGACTGGCAGGGTGAAAGCCTGTTCTCAGAAAGCTTCTGCTAATGCGGAGACCTGTCGCTAACATTGGAAGACCTGCATGTGCTAAGGCTTCAGGGTCTCTCAGAAGACTCCCTGCCACAGGCCCAACAAGTGACATTCTGGCTCTAGCTGAAAATGGTAAATAAGTTTGAAAGCAGAAATTGAGGGAAAGGTAGGGTGAAATTAGCACAAGGCTGTGATTGTTTAATTTTTCAATACTAGTGAATGATAAATGCAGGAGGAGATTTTTTTTTTCTGGTTAATTGTTACGACGAACTCATTGAAGGCTCCCCATCATGATTTTAAAAATATCTGGAAAATAACAAGTTCCTTATCTTCTTTAACATTTATTCATTTTTGATAGAGAGAGTGGGAGTGGAGGAGGGCAGAGAGAGAGGGAGACCCAGAATCCGAAGCAGGCTCCAGGCTCTGAGCTGACAGCACAAAGCCCGATGCAGGGTTTGAACCTACTGGCGGTAAAATCATGACCTAACCCAAAGTCGGATGCTTAACTGACTGAGCCACTCAGGCGCCCTACCAAATTTCTTATCTTGAAGAATATTAAGAAATATTAATTAATATTTCTTATCTTAGTGAATATTAAGGGACGAGGGCCCAGCTGAGGGCAGACTAATGCAGACTAAATATCTCCAGGTGGGGAAGGCACAGCACTGGTCCAGACAGATAGACAGCGGCACCTGTGTGGAGAAGCCCTCTCTGTGGGGAAGCTACGCTATAGACAGGTTACAGGCAAGGTCACAGAACTCCAGGAGAATCCAGAAAAAACAGCCACTTGGAGCCACAAATTAAGGAGAAAAATAGAGGTGATGGCCAGACTGGCCTTGAAATTCCAAATGGCAGGTCTGTGCTGGTAAGTTTTCAAGTGCAGCTGGCCGTCTCGCCCCTCTGGATGTTAAGGAAGTTAGTAGAATCAGGTGTGCACATTGACTCTGATCAAGCAGACCCCAGCTCACCACGAGGTACCAGCTTTCCAATAAAAACCCTTCTCTACAGTTGGTGCTTCTCTGGTCTTGTAATACTCAGAGTCCTCCCATATCTCTCCCACATCCTGGTGAGGAATCTTCCTCCTTCACCCAGCAAGCTAAGCTCAAGGTCTTTTCCTGGACTCGCTCCTTCTTTTCCTGAGGTATGTGACTAATTACTTGCCTGGCTTTAGCCTTGTCTTGATTGATTCCACTTAATGAGTATTGCTCGTACCATTTTTCCTGCTCCACTGGTGATATTTGTAATTGAAGAGACCCTTTCATGAATATAAATATAGCATGCTGCTAAATGTGAACACCCATTGTAGTTTAAATTTCTTAATCTTTGCAAATGTTCTACTTTTTACCTCTCTGAATGTGTTGCATATGGTAGCCATTTATTAAACCTTGAGTAATGATTCTTTTTCTATATCTGGCACTCTCTCACACAAATTGGTCTTTCCTAACTGTTGTCTTACACATTTCTTATCTTTCCTTCTTTTAGGGAGATTCCATTTTCACTAATGTCATTCACAGATCTCAAGTGTATAGTTTGATGGGCTCTGGCTATGCTATACAGCCATGTAACTCCCACTCAAATCAAAATAAAAGAATAATTAATTCCTTTGCAACCCTGCCAATCAATTCCCCGGTCCCCAGAGAAACACTAGTGTCTGATTTCAATCAACACAGATTAGTTTGCCTGTTCTTTCCTAAATATAAATGAAGTTAATATGTGCTCATTTGGGTATAGCTTTTGTCCAATATGGTGTTTTAATGTTTGTTTATGTTATTGTATATATTAATGGCTCATTCCTTTTTATTTGGGGGCAGTAGTCCATTGTGTGGACTATATCACAATCTATGCAAGGGTTGATAAACCTTTGAGTTGTTTCTAGTTTGTAGCTATTATGAATGACTTCTATGATTGTTTTGTACCAATTTTTGTTTTTTTTTTCCTTTGTTTTGTAAGCATACTTATTTATTTTTTTGGTGGGGGGTAAATATTTAGAAATGCTATTGCAGGATCATCTGGTATTTCTGAAGTGGTTGTATTATTTTACATTGCCATCAGCAATGTGTGAGAGCTCCAGTTGCTTGCCAGCATTCAGTATTGTCTACTAGTTTAACAAGTAAAAATGTATCTCCATATGGTTTAAACTGTATATTCTTAATAACTAATGTTGAGCACCTTTTCATATGTTTATTGGCTATTGTATCTTGTGAAGTATGTGTTCAAATGTTTTACTCCTTTTAAATATGTTGTTGGTTGTCTTATTGAATCATAGGGCTTTTAAAAATGTATTTTGGGGTATTTTATTCTATGTAAAAATATTTTCTCCAGTTTGTAGTTTAAGTTTTTGGGTAAGCAGAGTTTTCTAGTTTTTATGAAGCCTTCTTATTACCATTTTAATGTTATGATTAGTGATTTTTATATTGTCTCCATCTTTACCTCCACTAAGGTCATAAAAATATTCTTTTTTCTTCTAGAAAGATGATGGCTTCAATGCTTATGATCGATCTCAAATTCATTTTTATCTAGAAGTCTTTACTATTTCTTCTCCTAAATAGTTGACATTTTCTGGTATTGTTCAGTTGTACAAAGAACAATTGTCTTTTTAATGTTTTTATTGTTATTTGCTAACTCATTCTATGGGTTGATATATGCAATTGATTTTTGAGAATGATTTTGGAGAATGTGCTAAGTTCATTATTAATTCTAGTGGGCTTTAAAAAGCTTCTTTAGGATTGTCTATGTCTATGATATAATCATGTCATCTATGAATACAAATCTTCCTTTTCCCTTTCCTGATCGCTTGTTTTTTGTTTCATTGTGTTACTGACTGGCTGGAATGTCTAGAGCCATGTTGAATAGGAGTGATGAGAGTGGACATTCTTGACTTGTTCTTCCTCTTCTGGGGAAAAATTTTAATCTTTTGGCATTAAGTGTGAGGTTATCTCTAGATGTCCTTTATCAGATTGAAGAGGTTTCTTCAATTTCTAGTTTAAAAAAAAATACTAAATGAGTGTTAAATTTTGTCAAACAGTTTTCTGCATCTGTTAAGGTAATCACATGACTTTTTTCTTTATTATTCTCCCTACCTACATTGTCTTGTTTGATTTGCTAATATTCTTAAAGGATTTTCCCATATTTGATCATAAGGAATATTGCTCTATTTTATTTTCTTGTAATCGCTCTACCAGGTTTTGGTATCAGAGTTAGGTTGGCTTTATAAAATAGTAAGTCTTTCCTCCTCTATTTTGTGAAAATTTTAGAAGATTGGTATTCTCTCATTCTGAGACTTCAGTTACATATATAACTATTTGATACTTTCTGACTACTATCAGAAGTTTTGTTCATTTTTTTCCCCATTTATTTCCTTGTACTATTATTTGAATATTTTCTTGTAACCTATATTTGAGTTCACTGAAACTTTCTTCTGCTTTTAAGCTTATCTGACGATTTGTTTCTTTCTAATATCTTATTTTTCCTTCTAGAATTTCTATTCGGTCACTGTTACTTCCAGTTTTTCTTTTCTTCTGAAATTCCTCATCTCTTCACACGTGTTGGTTTTCTTTTCCACATAAGCATATTTAACCTATTTTTAATGCTTGCCTTAAAAATTCTTGTCTGCTAATTTCAATATGTGGGTTTTCTCTGGGTATACTTCTATAGATCTTTCCCCTGCTCTTCTTTGGGCTCATGTTTTCGTGCTTTAATATTAAAGGTTTTATTGTAGGCCACACATGACATGTAAAAAAAAAGAAACTCCAATAGAAACTGAAGTAAATATTTACCCCCAGGAAAGGCTCAAGTTCTACCGGAGTTTATATGTTTCCCCTGTGCAATATTAAGTTACACATTTTTCTACTAGTACCCTGGTGCTTTGCCTGCTCTCTTCTTGAAAACAGGATTTTGTCAAGCCTTATATATGGTGTACTTAAATCAGGTATTTAAATTGTGTATTTCCAGGGAAAATAAAACACCCTAAAACTGTGGGTAGAAACCGAAGGGAACATCTCAAAGGGCAACAGACCTACTTTTTGCCCATTCCTTCTACAGGCTTATTTATTTAGTGATTATATACAAATATAAGTGTAATTATTGAAATTCAATGTTAACCATAAACCTCTGAACAATAATACAAAATTCTTTCCTCATTGAATCACATCTCACAGTTGATGGGTTTAAACCCCACATCGGGCTTTGACAGCTCAGAGCCTACAGCGTACTTTGGATTCTGTGTTTCCCTCTCTCTCTGCCCCTCCCTCCTTGCTCCTGCTCTATCCCCCCCCAAAAGTAAGTCAACATTTAAAAAAAACCCTGAGCTTTAGCTAAAGTAATCCTGATGAAACCCCTACTTTGAGAAGTTTGACAGCAGAGGTCATAATCACCCCTTTGTGTGAACGTGGGAGGGAGGAGAAGAAAATTTTTTTTCTTTTGAGGACTTTGACATTTCGTAATTGGAATGAATGATTGGTTTGATAGGCAGGAGCCTGTAGTCCCTCTCCCCATCACCCTGACCAGTCTCATGCTCTTCTCCAGATCTGAATCTTCTCAGAGTACAAAATAAGATTTGAACTATGCTTTTTTTTTTTTTTAAAGGAAAAAAAAACCACTGAACCATTTGTGTGTGTGTGTGTGTGTGTGTGTGTGTGTTATTTTTGGACATTAGTATAGACCCTAGTGACCTTCTTTATTATTGGTGCTAGACAAAGATGATTTCAAAACTTGTAAGGAAGATACTCTTAAGATATTTGTATTACTAGGCTGCCAAAGAAATGACCTGGGAAGAACCTTCTTAAAAATTATAGTGATTAGAATGAAAGGAATTATAAACCTGAAAATAAAAGCTCCATGTTGTTCCCAGAGGTGGATGTGAAAGGAGACTGATTTTCTAAATTCTCAGAGGAAGAAAAATGTTTTAACAGAACTAATCTGAAATGTGTATATTCTATCCCATTCTAGAAGGCAATGGAGAACATAAATATTTATGGGGATAAACTCCTTGTTTCAGAATTTTGTTAGGGAAGAAAAACATTCCTACATGAAGTCTTGTCAAGTGAGAAAAAAGTGTGAGGGATTGAAAATGTTTGTGATGAGTACCTCAGCCATGATTCTGGTCCAGATGTTTTATTTCCTGTGATGTCCCTATTTAATTAGTACCAGATTCAATATAGTCGCAGATGTGAATCAGTGAAATGGTGATGATGAAACCATTACACTGTATAATTGTTTTAGCGTTCCAGTTATTTTTTTTCTTCTCTAATGGCCTATCAGGCACTCTCCTCACAAATAAAAGTTGTGCATCTGGGAGAAGCTGCATGTTGTATTTGGTAATGGTTGCCTTTGAGATAATTTTTCTTAAAAAATCTTGGAGTTTTTAGATGTTTTGGGTAAACTTGAAGTTGACAAAGTGGTCAAACAAATAAACGGAATGACAACACGGTGGATTGGGAAATTGTTCCACATAAAACATTGAATTGTTGGGTGATGGTTGTTGGAACAAAAGACTGAAGCATTCACTTCTCAGTGTTAAAGAAGAAAAGCAGATGTGTTTGGTTTGGGATTAGAATTCTAATTAAGGGCTCGAGCTCCAGTGTGATGATTCTTAACTGTTTCTTAAAAATTTTAGTTTGCTGAACATGCTTTTATTTCCCCTTTACCCTCTGTGTATCTTTTCTTTTTACACAATCTGTCCAGTCAAGTAATCAAAGCCCATTTCAACTATTTTCAAGGGAGTTACTGGGTATTTCAGAAATTTAAGTTTATTATCAAAGCTGTAATTATATTTTACTTCAGTAAATTAAAACCCCAAATAAGAAAATATATTCTCACTGTCCATAATGAAATGTCCATGGAAATAATCTGAATTTCTGCAAAACTATAGTCCTTATTTTCTCTGTTGAGGTGCTAAGATGAATCCTCCCTTTACTATAGGAATAACTGTAACAGCATGTATCTGTTTAGAATCTTAGATTTAATCCAAAAGATTCTTGGGGTGGGGGGAGAAATATGGAGATACTAGCATGACATTGTTTCATTTGGATCCTAATCCTACAATAGGAATTCCAGAGATGGTATCAGGATGATGCATTCGTGTAGTATTTACAAATCTAATGAGTAAATGATAACAAATGTTAATCTCCCACACAGTATCTTTCCTTCTAGAAGTAGGCTGTACCAGTTCTCATGACAAAGTTGCTTATGGTTAAACAATCGTGTGTGTGTGTTTGATTTGTTTTAAATTTATTTTTCAAAACTGAGAGTGGGGGAGGGCAGAGAGGGAGACAGAGAATCCTAAGCAGGCTCTGGGCTTTCAGCGCAGAGCTCCATGTGGGGCTCGAACTCGTGAACTGTGAGATCATGACCTGAGCTGAAACCAAGAGTCCAATGCTTAACCGACTGAGCCACCCAGATGGCCCTTGTTTGATTTTTGTACTCCATGGAACCACTGTGTTGAGTATGTTTGGCTTTCTTAAATTTAGCAGTGCAGCTTTCTGCTGCTGCTGCTGCTGCTGCTGGTGATGATGATGCGAGTTAGGAAAATGCTAAGTTTTTTTTTTTTTTTTGGTTTTTTTAGTGACTTTCCACCTGTGTGTGTGTGTGTGTGTGTGTGTGTCTCCCTCCGTGTCTGTCTGTCTCTCTCTCCGTGTGTGTGTGTGTGTCTGTCTGTCTGTCTGTCTCTCTCTCTCCCCGTATCTGTCTGTCTCTCTCTCTCTGTCTCTCTCTGTCTCTCCGTGTCTGTCTCCCCGTGTCTGTCTGTCTCCCCGTGTCTGTCTGTCTCCCCGTGTCTGTCTGTCTGCCTCTCTCCCCGTGTCTGTCTGTCTGTCTCTCTCTCTCTCTCCCCCCGTGTCTGTCTGTCTGTCTCTCTCTCTCCCTGTGTCTGTCTCTCTCTCTCTCTCTCTCCCTACGTGTCTGTCTGTCTGTCTCTCTCTCTCTGTCTGTCTGTCTCTCTCTCTCTCTCTCCCTACGTGTCTGTCTGTCTGTCTCTCTCTCTCCATGTCTGTCTGTCTCTCCATGTCTGTCTGTCTCTGTGTCCGGGTCTGTCTCTTGGTCTGTCTGTGTCTGTCTCTCACTCTACGTATATACAATATCCTGCCTGATACATAAAAAGAGGCAAAGGGGCAAGAGGAAAGATGTTTGTAATCATGGCTATGTGTTTTGGTGCTTCCATACTCAGTAGAAATTGTAAATGGACAATTGAACAATCGTGGTCTGATGAAGACAAGGCAGCTGAAGTCTCAGACCCTTTGGTGATAAAGGTGTGGATAGCTCACCAGACCAACAGCCCAGACCAGTAAGAGTGCTGGCTGAAGGCAAGGGACTAATGGAATGGCCAGTGGAAGAGAGAAATAATGAGCTTCAATTACATCATTGGGACCAACTATAGAGGTGGGGACTAGAACTCCATTTACAAACCATTTTTGTCTTTTTTGGTGACTGAAATAAACCACCTTTTTGGAAGAAGTAGCTCCTTCAGGGAAGAAATGAAGTCATTTTTTTTTTCTTAGAAGAAGAAATAAGGGAGAGAATGAGATCATTTTTTTTTTTCTTGGAAGAAGATGAGCAAGAATCTGAGTTCCACAAGAGATAGGCTGTGTTGGATCAGTTTAATCAGACCCTGGGTTTGCTTAGCCCAGATCTACTTCTTGATGTTATAGATGAATTTCCAAAAATATTGCCTGGAACCATCAGATTGTTCTAGACCTTAAAGGGGGCAGTTTCAATATTAATCGTACGGAGGCCCCTTGAACTCGACTGTTACTCTCTGTTGGAGGCAGCACTTCTCAGGTCGTCCTCATGATGACCTAGCACCCTCTTTCCTCAAACATCATGCTAGGAGCTTCTCCCTTTGGGCCTTCACTCGTGCTGCTGAGGCGCAGATGCCATTGGACTTGCTGAGTTGTCGTGTGCTCTATAGGCTGAGCCCAAGTGGTTGTGGTGGGAAGGTGGGGAAGGGGGGGAATGCCTGAATTTGCCTCTACCCGCTGACTTGTCTCTATTGCAGGGGTTCCATAAGCGCTACAGGTCCTCCACTGAGGTCTTGGGTCTTTCTAGGGACTGTCAGATTGGCTGGTGTGGTGCAACTGGAAGTGTCAGGGACCCAGTGTTGCATGGGACAGACAAGCTTCTGATAAATCCTGTCCCTTCCATGTCTCTGTGGACTGTCAGGACAAACAGTAGTCTGTCTTTCCTTTGTGACCTCTTGTGAGATTGAGCACTCCACTGCATTTGGTGGAAAGCTGAGAGTAACTTGGTAACACTCCCCATTATGTTCTCTCCTTCCTTTCCCACCTAATTTTCTTTTCCCTACTTCTGTTTCCCAGGAATTGCAACCCCCCAAAGAGTATTAGCTTGTAGATTTCATCCATTTAATTTTGGCCAGGAACACCTTTGTGGAAAAAAGGGCAGACTCTTGGTAAAGTGGTAAGAGAAAAGGGTCTGCCTTATTCATCATAAATCACATAGTTAAACACCAACTTCACTATGTTTTATTGTATATTAACCAAACCATTAAGGACTGGTCCAGACTTCTAGCAAGGACTGCTAGAATTTTCTTCAGAAGATGTTAGCTAGTACCGAGATGTGAAATCATTAAGCATATAATAGAAGACTGCCTGAGCTTTGTGTCTTGAAGACATTTTTTAAAGATCAAAACTTCAGTGAACACAACCTAGTGATGCTTTTATTGCTGACAAACTGACAGGAGGGACTCAGAATTACAGAGAAGCAACATTTCAAGAATCAAAAAGCATTCTTTACAGCACATTAGGACTTTAATAGGTCTCTGAGTTACAGCATACAGCTTTTGGAGCCTTTAAAACTTCCTTGAATGAGGTACCTCCTTCCAAATGCTGGCCCTTTTTAGGAGATGAAAACTAAAAATCCTGTCTGAAGGGGTTCTTAAGAACTCCCAAGTGTATAATGGTGACTTAGGATGGAAATAGCTATTTTGATCTTTATACTTTTTTTGTTGGCTAAAATTTAAAAACCACACCAATCAGCTTTTACTTTTTCAAGTATTTAAAGAAAACTTTTTAAAAAGGTTACCTTCTTAGGTATATTTTAAAAAGCAAAATTTGCTATAAAATGAAAAGAGACAGACTTATACTATCGTTTGAAGTATATCCTATAATTCTTGAAAATTTTGATATATAGAGTTAAACTACTAAGGAAGTAAACTAATTTTGAAATTGAGTTCTCAAAACCAATGGCAATTCCGATCACAGTACATCTTGCATAGGGTACCATTGGTAAAAATGGATTAAAGCAATTTTTTTAAAAAACCTCAACTCTATAACTGTTAAAGGGAAACTATACCCTCCGATCTCTAAGTACAGAGTTAGAAGAGTTAGAATATTTTCCGGGGCGCCTGGGTGGCTTAGTCGGTTAAGCGTCTGACTTTCGCTTGGGTCATGATCTCGCGGTTCGTGGGTTCGAGCCCCGTGTCGGGCTCTGTGCTGACTGCCAGCTCAGAGCCTGGAGCCTGTTTCAGTCTGTGACTCCCTCTCTCTCTGACCCTCCCCTGCTCACGCTGTCTCTCTCTCTCTCTCTCTCCTAGAAATAAATAAAACATTTAAAAAAAAAAAGAATATTTTCCAACATTGGAGAAAATCTGAAGTCCTTGATGAAGTAGTTTATTAGGTTAACCATATGAAATAACCATTTTTGTTTCAGCCCAACCAAGGGTATGAAATGAATGTGGGCACATATGGAGAGCTTAAAAAAGAAAACACAGTCACTCTATAGGTTTAATAAATGCCATTTTAATGCTCTAAGAAGAATAAGGGAAGCAACCACTATTAGTTAAACAATTTGAATAGGAGCGAAAATGGTCCTTGAAGAATCATTATAGTGCTTAGGGAATTTGTGATCCTTATTTTGCAAGAGTGAAGTTGGGTGCAGGGAATATGACTATATTTTCTATTGCTGTGTAATAAATTACCACAAAGGTAGCTAATTAAAGCAACACAAATATATTAGTTCACAGTTCTATAGGTCAGAAATCCAGGTGGGCCCCCTGGATTCTCTGCTTACAAGGTCAAAATCAAGGTATTGGTTGTGCTGGCCTCTTATCTGGAGATTCTAGGGAAGAGCCTGCTTTTTAAGTGATTTCAAGATGTTTGTGGCATCTAGTCACTTGGGGCTGTACATCTGAGGTACCCATTTCCTTTTTGGCTATTAGTGGGGGCACACCCTTAGCTTCTTGGAGTCCCTCCATGTTCACAGCGGGACCTGTGCATCAGGCCCTTCCCTTACTTTAACTCTTCCCCTACTTCCTTTCTGCCACCAGCGAGAGAAATAACTTTGCTTTTTAAGGCTGAAGTGATTACAAAGAACCACTTGAAAATCTCCCTTTTTTAAAAGGTAAACTGGGCCATGTAATATAACACAACCACAGAAGTGACCCTCCTTACATTCATAGGTTCCAGTGATAAAGGTGTAGAATCTTAGGGGCTATTTCTAGAAATTCTGCCTACCTCAGAATTGTAGTAAATTTGTAGTTGTGTAATTTTGAGGAAGTTGAATCAGAAGATTAACTTTAAAAACTTACCTTCTTGTTTTCTTTGCTCTTCTTCCTAGTCAACCAAATTGTCTGCCTCATAGTAGAGGTGTGGCTGGATGGAAAACAGAAATTGACTAGACTATGATTCTTCCTGGCATTTGTTTTTAGAAATTTAAGCCAGAGAGAGTGAGTAGATGTTGCCTGGCTGTTAAAAAAAAAAAAAAAAAAAAAAAAAAAATTATCCCCAAGCACAAAGGAAGCAGGATATTCGCTTCTGCTAGAGATTCCCAGTTGAGGACAGGCAAGTATGATGACAGCAGAGACTGGTTTCTCAGGGAGTTAATTTGGGGAGGCAGCAAGATCCTTGGGCTGAACTGCTGTAAGACCTATCTAGACAAAGAGGGTTATAGTCCACCTATAAAGGCTTGCCGAAGGTGTGCAACAGAAGCATCTTGCAGTTACAAATGGCAGAGACCTTTAAGAACCAGTATGGCAAAAATTTCGGTGACAGATTGTGTGGACTATGAGATGGCCTAGATGACCTTTGCCCATACTTCCTTAGCAAACTTCTATATCTGATTTGAAAACTGTGGCTTGATGCGGTGATAGTGGAGCCCCTCCCCCCCAACAAGTTAGATACAGAGTCAAATTGTTTCAGAAATTAAAGTTCTACTTTTTTGCGTGTCTGAGTATGTGAAATGTGATTCTTTCTGATTACTTTCCTTTTTTTTTTTTTTTTTCTTATTACCTTCTACTCCTTGGTAGCACAGAAAAGGGGAAAATCTTCTTGATTTCCAACAGCAGGAGATGACTGCTTTCAGAAGAGTGGAAGTGCTAGATGGTCAAATCACTAGAGCTACAAAAGCTAATGAAATAAAAAGAGTTACAGTTATGTGCTCCAGGAAGTTGAAACCCTGCAGAAGCCATTGACTCGAGCTGTATCCCATAATACTGGTCTGGTGTTATCTCCTGGAGGTCCTCTCTTGGTTCAGAGATGAAGTCTCATGCCGATACTGGGGTTCTGAGATAGAGTTCAGGAGTAGCTGCAGTTCGTTTGTTTTTCCTGGAATGTGATCTTTGCTTTTGCTTTTGGCCCATGGAATCTTATCAGTCCCATAAGAATTTAGTCTAAATTATGCCATAGTCATTAACCTCAGATTTTGGTGGCTTACAAAAACAAGTTTATTTCTTGTTCCTGCTACCCATTTATTCTGAATCAACTGTGATTCCACTTGGGGTCTGCTTTATTGCTGGATCCAGACTGAAGAAGCCGCTCTCATCTGGGCATGCTGAGCTCACCACAGGCACAAGAGAACGTGATGCTTAATGCCTCTTTTTGGGAAGCGTTCAAGTCCTTCGATTTCATTAGCCAAATAAGACACATAACTGAGGCTGGTATTAATGGGGTGGAGATACATGACCTTCTAGAATAATAATTATCTTGGGAAAAAGAAGGATTTACCCCAAGCTCTCCACTCTCTCCCACCTCCAAACCTACTTTAAAAAAAATGTCTCATTCTATGCAGTGATTTTGCTGTTCTGAATGGAAAACATGATCTCCATCTTAAGGTTTTTGCTACTTTATGATCTTACATTTAGGTTTTACAAGTTTGTCTTTTTACTGGCTCGGTGGACTTGAAAACCTATCAAAGTATTTCTCGGTTATGCCAGTTTCTCTCTCTGGAACATTCTTGGATACTTGGTTTTCCTGGAAGAGATCCATTCTCCTGACATTGTCTGGGTCAGGGTGCTGGTGCAGATTCAGACACTGCAGTAGGCAGCGGCCCTGGCTCCTATCTGTCATGTTGACACTTTGGGTCAGCAGCATGAACATTGGCTCTGTGAGCTTTGGTCTAGGTAATAAGACTGAGTTCATTGGTCCCTGTTGGGTTAATGAGCTCATAACTTCATCATTTGTTTTGTTTTACTTTGTGTAAATATCTTTGCAGTCGTAATGATTCACATAATTGCACTTACATTAAAAATTTCAACTCCAGTCTTGAGAAGTAATAACTTCACGCATATCTGAGGGAAAGTTTGGCTCAGAAGGGAATTGTTTCAGGTCTAAGGCACTAGGGAATGAATGTAAAAAGAACACAAAAAATACAGGGTTTCCAAATTAAAAATGAGCTAATAGTACAACTTTAGAGTTGGAAGAACTTTGTTTCTATATCAAAAATTATCAGGTGATAAGTTTGAAGGTGTTATTTTAGGTTTATTAAAAGTCTCTTTACACAGTCTGTATTTTCTAATATTCAAGTTCTGTTACTCACACATTGTAGGGCTTCTAACATTTGTGGTCACTGAAATGACTGCCTAAATGGTTGAGTTTTAGAAGGCAGAAATAGGTGTAGTACATTCATAGCAAAAATCTTTTTACAAAGTGAATGAGCAAGAAAGCTTTGAGATACTTACTTTAACAGAAAATTCAGTTTCCTTCCTTATGGGGCTATCCCAGAATCCGGGAATCTTACAGTGAGTAAAACATGGGAGATGTTCCTGTTTTTCAAGCTCATAATGGGGTTTTGAAGTTTTATAACTTTGTGTTTGTGAGCAACATCTTGGGTACAGCCAGCTTTGAAGTGTCTGGGGCCCAATGCCCAAGGATCCCATGCCCTTGGGCACTTGATGCAGCCACGCTTTGCCCCCTCTGTGAAGACCTTTTACTTAAGCATCATGGGTCCACCTCACCTCTTCTCCTTTGCTAGTCTTCTCCTATGTTTTCTTGTGGAAATTGTTGTCACCTGTAAGTGCTTAAGACGCTTTTGCCATTTTTCTTCCCTCAAAGGCACTCTTTCTGCACAGCAGCAAAGCAGTTGGCATTGAACTTACTGTGTTCATGTGATCTATGCGTGTGGTTAGGAATGATCAACATTCCTGAGTGGACCTAGAATGTCTCCAGTGTACATATTATCTTAGGTTCTTTGCACTGAGTGACTCTACTTTGTCATTTGAGAAATATTCCTTATAGGTGTCACAGATGAAACTACTCTAGAGACCGAATGGCACAGGATTCCACAATGACACGTGGATCAAACAGCATATATTGCTTTTATTTGGACTCTGATGTCAGGCTGTCTCCATCCTAACAGACGTTCTACCTTTGTTGACACTGTTTACATGATTCTTTTTCTTGAGCACCAGTCTTGACAACCGACTCCATGAATAACAGAACTCAGTTTCCTTGTTTGTGATGCTGTTGTCCATGATTAGCCAGTGGATTTGGTGATAATGTCTTGATTTTACAAACCATCTAAACTTGATTGTAGGTCTCAATAGTTGTCTTGGTGCTATATCCTGTATTTTGTGTACTTCTGGCAGGCTGCAGGAATGTTTAGTGCTATATGAGTTTTTGTGGTTTTGAAAATGACAGTGAACAGTGGTGCATTTATCAGCCCAAGACTGGCAAATAGAACTATTTATCCAAGTGCACATTCTTGCGAGCACAGTAGTACTGATGACAGGGAAGTTTGAGGGGCATAATGAGGTTGATGCTTCTGTGGCAAATGTGTGAGGGTGATAAGATGCTGCTTTTGTGAGGCATTGAGCAATTAAACTGCTGAATGACACTAAGCATTGGTAGGAATGAGGTCTCTACCATAGGCCAGTGAAGGAGGGTAGGAGGGTGACAGTGTATTTTCTCATCAGTAAAATATAGCCTATAAAATTTTGCATGTCCTTGAATTATATGTGAAGGCAACAAACCACTCTGTTAGCACCTGTGAACTTGTCGTCAGTAGAAATCACAGATGTTTTCATACCCTATCATGGTTGGTGCAGATATTTCAAAATCTCATTTTCACTCAACACTACTGTGAAATTATAGGCATTATATGCTGCTATCTCTTTAATCCAGCATGCTAATAAGGGACACATAATTATATGACAATAAAAATTTCATTGATTTGTTTGGTGATGCTATTTTATTTCATGTACTTAAAACATTAGATTCCTGGCACAAAGAAGTTAAGATCCTCTGCTTCGATAGATACCCTGGTTTTGCCAAACCATGAACAATTTCCTTCTCTAATGACTGTCTTTGTTTACCTTGATCTTTAGTTCCCATCAGGGACATTCTTGTCAAAGTTGTGCCCTACCTGCCATTTCCTGAGTGTGAGCACACCTCTTCTGCTATCCTGACTCAAAGATGTGAATTTCACGTTTGGAAGTGTGATTTGAAATGGGAAAAATCAACAAACGAAAGTATGGGCCCAAGAAGTTGGAGTGATAGAATCCAAGATCTAAAAAATGTTAACTAGGGCCAAATCCGAATACAGTTCAAAGTTTCTCATGTGTATTCAAATACACACATCTTTTATGTTTACAGCTAGGCACTTTGAAGATTGGAAGGGGGTGCCTCCTGAAAGATGGAGTACATGAGTGTGTTTACCATATTCCTTATCGTACTTTGCAATAATCCTGGCATTTAGTAGCATTCAATTAATGTTTCTTGAATTGAGTTCTAAATGAGAAACGAATGCAGTTTTGCAGAGAGACTGAGAATATGCATGTTGCTTTGATTACTGCATTAGTGGGTAACATCTTCTTGATGTTAACACCCATTTTTTTGGTAACAATAGAGTCCTCAGAGACATGTAAAACAAAATGTAATTCTACAATAAGAGCAATAGTGACCCACAAAATAAACATTGTACAGCCATGTTGGAACATTATTGAACCTATCATAGTTATGACATCGACTGAAATAAATTGGTTCTATACGAGATCCACAGCTGTTCCCAGGCAGCAGCTGCTTTTCCTCGAGTAATTAGAGCTATTGTTTGTAGTGCACTGTGTCAGAACACAATTTTATCGATAGGACTGACATGACTTCACCTTTGGAACTAAATAGATAACATCAAATTTAAGATGATCTATATTTCTCTTTCTTCTGTTGTAGCTGCATATTTTATTAATGTCAATTAGGAATACATTTGAGGGATAGCAAGAAAAATGGGCACTTTTGTACTGTAAAAGCTCCGAAATATTTAAGAGAAGCACATGCTTCTGTACTAGTGATATTTAAGCATTAGCTGTTATCTGGAAGGAAAATACGGATTAAAAAAATATTTCTACCCCCATGACTTCCCCCATCTTGATCCCTTTCAGTTTTACTTTAATAGCCCTGGGAATGCAATGTACATAGTACCTGGCAAGTTTACTATATACTTTTTTCTTAATGCATATTGTTTATCTCTATCTACTAGAATATGAGCTCCTTGAAGGCAGAAATTTTGCTAACCTATGTATCCTAAGGCCCAGAGTAGGTGGTTAATAAATATTTGTTGAATAAATGGATGCCTGGGGTGCCTGGGTGGCTTAGTCGGTTAAGCGTCCGACTTTCGCTTAGGTCATGATCTCGCGGTTCGTGGGTTCGAGCCCCGCGTCGGGCTCTGTGCCTACTGCCAGCTCAGAGCCTGGAGCCAATTTCAGAGTCTGTATCTCACTCTCTCTCTGACCCTCCCCTGCTCACGCTGTCTCTCTCTCTCTCCTAGAAATAAATTAAAAAAATACTTAAAAAAAAATGGATGCCTGAGTATATAAGTGAATAATACCAAAGTTGATAGCATGTCTGTATCTTTATTAACTAAGGTTTTAAATTTATCTTAATCTGCTTGTTGTCAGTTATATCCTGGTAGCTTAGTATCACTTCCTAGATACTTTTGGATAACTGTAATTAACAACTATAAACTGTAAACTTGATTTATAATGGTGGATGAAACATAAGGCAACTTAGGGAAGTTCCCCTGGTCTGATTGGGATCCAATTACTAGTGATTATATAATTGTGTCATTGTCCCAGTGATTTTATAACATTTGTAAAATGTTAGTATTGACATTGGTCATCAGTTTCTTACAGAAATGCTAAAGATGCACCAGACAAAAGTATGGAAAGCTTGAGCTTTTCAGAAAAATAATAAAAAACGAATTCTGAGAGATTGGCATCAGAGTAGCTGAGTACAGATTATCAACCACGGCAGAAATTCAGGCCTTGAGTATTCATGGTTGGTTAAATAATAGTATGGAAAGGAAGTTTGTGAAATGAAGTTTTTTGGAATTTTTGGAAGATAATTTGGAATTACCTTCTTCAGATAACTGAACTGCATTTTAAATTCTAATTCCAATTCTACCTTGTAATTTTTTATTTAAAAATTCATTCTCATCTGGGAATGCTTTCATGTGTTGGGGAAAAAAAAGACATTTTCTATAATACAGCATACAGAGACCCTCAGACTATATATTAGGAGAGGTAGATGTCATCTTGAATGAATTATGGGCCAGATAATCATGAACCGTATGAATCCATGCACTCACCATCAGCTACGCTGAGAGCAGTCACTAATTAGACAGTTGTTCTCAGGAAAGACATGTGATTTCCTTAGACTACAGAACCCTACTAGCTTTGATTATTTGAAAAATCTTTGCTCTTAGCAAGGAGATAAAAATAAACTATGGTTCTTTCTTCCTGGCAATAAAACAAATAACTGCAAAGTGAAGTGTTTAGACAAGTGTCATTAACTATATTATTAATAAACCCAAGAGCAGAGTTAACTGGATTTGAAAAAAAAAAAAAAAAGAACTGCACGTGGTCAGAAAAATTTGTGTGTACTCAGGCCTCCTTTTCTTTTTGCCTACATGCCAGTATTGATAGGGTAGATGAGCAAAGAAAAAGAGTTTTGAAATAATTGAAATCTAACCAATGTGAAGGGAGTTTGAGAAATGGGATGAAGAAAATGAGGGTGCACTAGGAGCCCTAGATTCATTGCCAGCATCTTCTATTCCATGATTGTACTTTAACTCCCTGGATCCTAAAAATAACACTGTGAAATCGGTATGATGATCATCTGCATTTTCTCTATGAGAATGTGATGTTCTGAGGTAAAGAATTGAATGGAGCTTAGTTAGTATATATGACCCAAGTTAAAATCTTCTGATTGCAAACTCCTTGTGTTTTTTTTACTACATTATGCTGCTGCTCCTATTAGAAGCATCCCGGGGGTAAAACTATCTTTCTGGATGTTCTTAGATCCCCTGAAAGAACACAGCCCCAGTTCCCATGTTCCTGGAACTTACAGGTCCTCAACTTTTAGTATCCTTTTTGCCTTGAGAGGGTTGCATACCTGGTCTGGTCTGGCATCTCAGAAGATGGTTTTACTGATTGCAGCTGGAACATGGACCTGCATTAACTGATTTAGGAGCTTAATAACTTCAATGGGAAAATAAGCAGCAGGGAAGATCTTTGGAATGAACTAATTAAATGCCACAGATGAACCAGATTAGGTGCACATAGGCTAATAGTTCATGGAAGCACACAAATGCACTAAATGAGATACTAATAACATGGAGGTACAGTTACCATGTGATCTCTGAAATACTAACCCATCATCTCAAGGGAACTGACAAGACAAAAACCTTTATCTCTCAGTAATTAATACATAATTTCCTCGGCCCTCCCTGCATGCTTTCTCTCTTAAAATAAACATTAAAAAAGTAAAAGTACTTTGCATCTTCTTAAAAGTAAGCTACAATGGCAAGGTCGAAGTTTTAGGACTACTAACTTTATTTAATCCTCTACAAGGGGAGCTTTAGTAATTCTGTAGAGCAGATATTTAATAATCCTGTTTTAGAGTACTTTCCATCATTGGGATTTATGTACAGGTTTCTTTTTAACTTTGAAGAAAAGGCTGATGGTATTTCATTACAAAACCCATCAAGAGATAGGTCCTCTTTATAGACAAGCTCCTGCATCTTGATGAGAGATGATTTTTCCAAGTTGTACATCCTTTTGTAGTGTGTGTAATTCAGTGGTAAAAGGTAAAAGGTCAACAATGAATGTGAAGCTCCATCTTGATGATCTATTCAGATACGAAAACCTTTAGACATCCGCAAATCTCCCTATTGCCTCTGATTGGAGGCTGTGAGGGAATTATATTTTTATGCAAATAGAGAGACATTAACTTTGGAAAAGATATATAATGAATCCCTTCTGGGGTTCCAGGAAATCTGAATTCAAATGCCTTTTGGATGCTATAAATGATAAAAATGGGAGAGGAGATGGACGATGTTCAGGAGAATAGCTCTAAAATTATCAACCTGCAGTAAACCACCACAGCTTTTCACATCAGTTGCAAAATAATAACTTTCCTGAGTTTCTGCATCTGTTTGGGAGTTGAACACTTCTGTAAAGCAAAACTTCACCAAAGATCAACTCTATGTGGTACAATAGCCAAGGATAGTCCCCTTGCTTTTAAAAATCCAAATCCAAATGGAAACTTGACTGTTAAGCAGTTTTGTATGCAAGATCCCTACCAACTTAGTAAGAAAGACCATACTGGGAGGTTCCTCAAAAAATTAACAATAGAAATTCCCTAGGACCCAGCAGTAGCACTGCTAGGAATTTACCCAAGGGATACAGGAGTGCTGATGCATAGGGGCACATGTACCCCAATGTTCATAGCAGCACTCTCAACAATAGCCAAAACATGGAAAGAGCCTAAGTGTCCATCAGCTGATGAATGGATCAAGAATATGTGGTTTATCTATACAATGAAATACTACATGGCAATGAGAAAAAATGAAATCTGGCCATGTGTAGCAACATGGATGGACCTTGAGGGTGTTATGCTGAGCGAAATAAGTCAGGCAGAGAAGGACAAATATCATATGTTTGCACGTATAGGTGGATTAGGAGGAAGTTAACGGAGACCAATGCGGGAGAAGAAGGGGAAAAATAGTTGAGGAGAGGGATGGATGGCAAACCATGAGAGACTCTTGAATGCTGAGAACAAACTGAGGGCTGATGGAGGTGGGGGAGAGGGGAAAAGGGGTGATGGGTGTTATATGGAAACCAACTTGACAATAAAGTATTTAAGAAAAAAAAATAAAGATTTTATAGTTAACTCTAAAAAAACAAAAAACAACCGTACTGTAATGTGCCTGAGGGCAGGGCAAGTTGCCTGCTGAAGTACATTTGAGAATGGCCACATAATAGCTCCTGTTTTAAGAAAGCTTCAGCACCAGTGCTACTTTGTTATTCAATAAGTTTTCATTTTCTTGGAGTGTTTCAGTGACATAATGGGAAGAGAAATTTCAAGTATCCAAATCCAATCCTACAACTGCTCTTGTGAGGTACACATCTCATAGCAAACATTCTGAAATGATAGAAAAGATATATAAGAAATGAGACCTCTATTGAGAAGTAGAGATATTAGAAGATGGTGCATTGTTTCAAGAAAGAATAAACACTTAAAATACTTTAATGAAAGCAGTTTTCAGGGCGCCAGGATGGCTTGGTTTGTTAAGCATCTAACTTTGACTCAGGTCATGATCTAACAGTTGGGGGGTTAGAGACCCACATCGGGCTTGGTGCTGACAGCCCAGAGCCTGGAGCCTGCTAAGGATTCTGTGTGTGTGTCTCTCTCTCTCTGCCCCTCCCCTGCTCATGTTCTCTCTCTCTCTCGCTCTCTCTCAAAAATAAACAAACATTAAAAGAAATTTAAAAAGGCAGTTTCCCTGGGGATCGGTGGGGAATAGGTAGGGCTCATATTAGGAAATAATTTGGTAATGGACTGGATTGAACTTGGAGTGGAAGTGTGCTGGGGCAAGGGAGAAGGGGGAAGTTGGAAATGACTCCGTTTTCGAATCTGGGTACGTTAGGGGCATGAGCTTGCTGTGAAAGGGCATCCATAAAAGAGAAAAGAGCCCATAAATGTAGGGTGGGTGACAAGGTTTGCACTGTGATGAGAATCAAATGAACTATTCTGGAAAGGGTGTGTTCAGGTGGGATTTTAAAGTAGAATGTTAAGGAAGGAAAGGCTGTGGTGGGACAAAGAATATCCCACAAACAAAGGTTCTTAGAAAGGCCAGAGTGTGGAAATGAGCAACCATAGGAGAGTTTACTTTGTTTCTTGCAGAGCACTGATTCAGGGTTATGCTTAAAATGGCCCCAAAGAAGTAAAGGTACACATTTATATGCACTATTTTCCAGCTGTGTAGCACCTTGAAGACAAATTGGATGTCTTAAAACACATTTTATCTCACACAGCAATTATATATGTGTACATGTATAATAATTGGCTCTTTTCGGTTCTGCTCAGTGATGATAAAGAAGGAGAAATTCCTCTTTTTTGTCAGTTTGTGGGATGATGTCTCAGTCTGTCTGGGCTGCTATAACAAAGTACTGTAGACTGGCTTAAACAGCAAACATTTATTTCTTCCTGTTCTAGAGGCTAGGAGTCCAAGATCAAGGTGCTGGCAGATCTGGTCCCTGGGGAGGTCTGATTCCTGACTTGTGGATGGTTTTCTTCTCTTGGTGTCCTCTCACAGCAGAGAGCAGAGAGCTAGCTTGATCTCTACAGTCTTGTAATGGCACTAATTTTATTAATGAATGTACTACTTTGATGGCCTGATGACCCCAGAAAAGTTCTACTTCTAATACTATGGCATTGGGATTAGGGTTTCAGCACATGTATTTTGAGGGGACACAAACATTCAGTCCCTTGCAGATTGGATACATAAATCTCTTGGGTTGAATAGAACAATAGACTTTTGTTTTTTAGGTGTGGAAATAACAAGGTAAACATATGAATAATAACAGCTAACTCTTCTTGAGAATTTACGATCTCTGCAGCATTTTGTTCATTGAGATGCCTTACCTCATTTGATCCTCAAAACAGAAGTAGATTTTATCTTTTTTTGACAGTTTATCTATTTGTTTATTTATTTATTGGTTGATTGGTTGATTGAATGAGAAGCAGGGGAGCAGCAGAGAGAGGAGGAGACCAAGAATCCCAAGGAGGCTCTGTGCTGTTAGTGCAGAGCCCAACATGAGGCTCAATTTCATGAACCCTAAGATCATGACCTGAGCCTAAATCAAGAGTCAGATGCTCAAACACCTGAGCCACCCAGCCGCCCCAGACTTTATTAATGTGACATTTGCTCAGATGAGAGAAATGAAACTAGGGGAGACAGTTAAAAACTTGCCTAGAGTTACACAACTAATAGATGGGGAGGCTGGGATTGAAGTCTAGGAAGGCTGACTCTAAAACTACTGGTCTTTGTTGTACATTATACTCTAAAATATTTAAGGAATAGGAATTTCTATTTGGATTAATGTAGTTTCTCTATTCAGGTACCATTCACATATATAACTTCATAAAGTGAGTGGGAAAAATTCACTCTTAAGAAATTAAAATAACACTGTATTCTGGAAGAGAGGTCTACAATACACCAGCTCATCATTGGTAATTTGATTTAAGAAACCATTTAGAAAAAGAAATAAAATAGAGTAAAATATGTTAGTGTTTTCCATTAGGTTGTATATTAATCTTGGTTTATTATACCATGTAGTAGGCAAGAAAAGGAGCCTGATATAAATAAATAGTTTTGTTTTCATTTATATTTACTTGCAATGTACCTCCAAAACAGAGAAATGAGATACTGAATATTAAAAAGGTAAATATAATATCCCAGTATGAGAAGTTGTCTTTCATGTGCTTACAGAGTTAAGTAGGAAATTGGGTGTTATTTCTTCTTTTTTATTCTTAAAGTGAAAGTCTTATAAAAATGGGGTGGAAATCCAATAGACTTGTATTTGCATTCGTGTCTATTACTCTTTTGAGGATTAATAAGTCAACACCAAAGACAGCCCAGTGTCGGCCAGGGTTGTGGTGAAGGTCAGCAATGGTGCCCAGCCAGAGGCTCTGTGGAAGTCTGGTACTGAAAGCCCTAGAATTATGGAGAGCTTGGATTATCAATTATATCCACTTAATCTTTTTTCCATGATTCTCTAAAGCTGCTTATGTGAACAGCTGATAAATCATGCCTCCTTGTTTATGCCAAATGTTGTATTAAGGGCAGAGTGACTCCAAATTTAATCTATTGACATTCTGTAAAAATTAACCTTCTCACCTTTCCTTAGGACTGTTTTTATATATCCTTGGGTTGTCTAAGTCAAAACCCTCAAACCTCATCAGCCTCTTTTGTCTTGTGACTGAATACATACACATGTATTTATATAGCCTTAAATGTATTGCTGGATTTCTTTGTTTAATGCAGGATGCTTAAAGAAAAGCAGAGTATATTCACTAATACTAAGACTGGGGATTTCTGTGACATCTTAAGAGCAAATATGAAAAATTTGTTGAAAAAATCTTTCTGGTATTTTCCTTGAAGAAAGTACTATTGAAGTACAGAGATACTTTAAGAACAATTTTTTTTAATCTCTAGGAATTTAGGATATGATGTCTGTAAGATGCTGATTATAACCTTGTCACTGTATTTCCTGGAGAATAACTTTTATTCTTCAAATGTACCATTATTCACTACATTTGTCATTATTTTTGTGTGCTTTGTTGAGCAGGGTTAGAGTAAAACTGTATCATAATGATCTGCCACATGTAAATTTACAATTTCATGTAGCATACCATATTTGGGATAGAGACGTGTAGCTGTAATACTGTATATATATTAAACAGTGAAGTTCTTGTATTCTTTCTATTAAGTTTACTTCTTTTAAGCAGCCATATTCTATTGTCATGTAGGCATTCAACATAAAGCCTGTATTTTTTGGCTTAAATGTAACTTCAACCTAACAAGGCAAATTCGTTTTTTTGTGAATGAAAAATGAGTGAGCAGGAATGCTTTTGGGGAAGATTACAGTGTCCAGTTCTTACAGGAACTATGAGGAGGCAGAATGTCCATATTCTTCTAAAATATGCATTTTTCCTTTTGCTGCTCCTAGGCTGTAAAGTATTATTTTAGAGTAGGATTCTCCAAAGCTAGGTAAAATATAAGTTAAGGGTAGGCTAAGCTGTTAACACAAAGAGATTGGAAATACGTAGTTTATTTTTGTTGCACATGACCATCCAGAGCAAGCGATTCAGGGCTGGGGAGGGAGCTGTGCCATCGCGAGGCAGTGGTAGCTTTTCCAGTGACATTTCCCAGACAGTGGGAAGGAGGGAAAAGCAAGTCCGGTGGAAAGAGTGAAGGAAATGACTGGAAGTTATGTCTACCACTTCCATTTATATCATAATGATTTTAACTGTAGTCATACCCCCATATTTCACTGCAAAGATACTAGAAAATAGAGTAAAACATTGGATTGTGAGTTACTTGTTCTGTGAGCGTTCTGCAAGATGTGCAAACATTTCCAATAAATCTTAACTTGATGAACAAACGATGTCTTCCAATACGTGTAGTAGGAGATGCCAAATGTCACATGTTCACAACTGATCCAATGGTTGTTCTCTCGCTCTCTTGCTGCGGAATTGTGGGTGATTGTCTCCCATACTTGGATGCTCTGTCACAGGCCATGGTGTTTGGCAGACATCAGTGATGTTTTCAGAATATTGGAAGGTGCCCACAACTGGCACTCAGGTACTTGTCACTTCAAAGCACCTATGGATGTTTGCTTTTCCATACAAGAATAAGCTTAGGAATGCTTTACTTCATTCTAGGTCAGGCTGTCTGCACATACCCTTTCCTCTGCTACTTTATTGCCAGCTACACTAAATAGAACATATGACAAGAGTTTATTATTGTACTGAGTACAATATTGTACTGAGTCCACTGAGACAATGGATAGCATTGATTCCATTAGTGATAGTGAAAGACGTCCTATACAATAACCCTCCTCTCTTGTCTCCCTCATACCAACCGTGAAGATTTTCTTGCTTTAAAAACTGTTTTTAACGTTTGTTTATTTTTGAAGGATAGGGAGACAGAGCATGAGTGGGGGAGGGATAGAGAGAGAGGGAGACACAGATTCTGAAGCAGGCTCCAGGCTCTGAGCTGTCAGCACAGAGCCAGACATGGGACTCTAACCCACAAGCCATGAGATCTTGACCTGAGCTGAGGTTGGACGTTTGACTGACTGAGCCACCCAGGCACCCTGCCATGAAGGTTTTCAAAGGTAATTGCAGTTAATTTATTTTTCTTTATATTTTGTATTTTCTTTATTTTGTATTATATTACAATATTGTAATCATTTTCACGTGAATACTTTTGGGTTGTGGAATGAATCATCTGAGTTTTCCATTATTTTGTATGGGGGAATTTGCTTTGATATACAAGTGCTTTAGATTGCAAGCATGTCTCTGGAAGGAATTATGCTCGTAAACCAGGGTTTTACTATGTAGTCTGTAGATGCATGGCCGTGTGCCCATCTGATATTCTGGGGACTCAATTAGTGTTCTCTGGAGAAAACTAGGGAAACAGAGCCAACAGAATTACTACGTACCATTTACCCAATTCACCAAGTGTTAACACTTGGCTATATATTTTCCATTTTTTTTCTCTCTTCTCTCCTCCATGTGTCTATAAACATATGCATACACTTTTTTTTTTCCAAAAAATTAAACCACTGGAGTGCCTGAGTGGCTCAGTTGGTTGGGCGTCTGACTTCAGCTCAGGTCATGATCTCACGGTTTGTGGGTTTGAGCCCTGCATGGGGCTCTGTGCTGACAGCTAGCTCAGAGCCTGGAGCCTGCTTCAGATTCTGTAGCTCCCTCTCTCTCTCTCTTTCTCTCTGACCCTCCCCTGCTCACACTGTCTCTCTCTTTCTCCCCAAAATAAATAAAAGTATTAAAAAATATTTTTTAAAAAGTATATCCCTTCATAAACCTAAAAAGTATATTTACATCTCTTTAAAAAAACCCAGGGTAATTAATGTACAGTGTTACGTTAGTTTCAGGTGTACAATGTAGTGATATAACAATTCTGTACAATACTCTGTGCTCATCATCTTTGACCTTTTAATCCTCCAGTTGGTATTTCCTCAAAACAAGAATGTTTTCTTATATAACTATTTATAAATCTCAAATTCAGGAAGTCTAACATTATGTAATACTTTAATCTACTATTCATATTTCAGTTCTGTCACTTCATCTAATAGTGACCTTTTTCAAAGCTTTTTCCCTCTAATACTACATCCAGCCCAAGGTCATCCACTACATGCAGTGTCCTTTCATCTAGGACATCTAGTTGATCAACTGCCTTCTGTCTTTTGTGACACAGACATTGTTGACTAATATAGTCTACTTTATATATCCTTAATTTGTCTAAGGTTTCCTCATGATTAGATTGAGGTTACACATTCTTTTCTTTTCTTTTTTTTTCTTAAACACTTATTTTGAGAGGGATAGAGAGCATGGGAGCATGGGAGGGGCCGGGAGAGGGAGGGAGAGGGAGAGAGAATCCCAAGCAGTCTCTGTGCTGTCAGCACATAGCCAGATGTGGGTCTCGAACTCAAAAAACTGTAAGATCATGAGCTGAGCCAAAATCAAGAGTCAGATGCTTAACCAACTGAGCCACCCAGGCACCCAGACATTATGTTTTCTTACCAGAGGACCACAGAAGTGATGATGTGTTTTTCTTAAGGTATCACATTTGGAGGTGCTAGTGTCCTTCTGCCCTTCATGGAGAATGTTAATTTGATTACCTGACCAAAGTTTTGTCTGGCTTCTTACAGCATCATTGTTTCTTTTCCCATTCCAATTAATAAGTAATATATGGGGAAATTGTGTCTTGTCTTTTTTTCTTTTTTTAAAGTTCATTTATTTTGAGACAGGGAGAGAGAGAATGAATGGAGGAGCATGGGAGGGAAAGAGAAAGGGGGAGGGAGAGAGTGAGGGAGGGAGGGAGAGAGGGAGGGAGGGAGGGAGAGAGGGAAGTGTCTTTTAGAGTTGCTTGTTGAAGAGCAGTACCCCCTATGAATGTCCCTGCAGCACTGAGCCTTGGGTCAGTCCAAAGACACAACAAGAAACATGTCTATATAATATCAAGGATTTCCTTTATGTTGTAGAAGGATTGGTCCTTAATCACTTCTCTGGCCACAGTCCACATTAAATGATATAAATGATCAAGCTTGGTTATGTAATTCCCTAAGGAACCGGAGTCATGCCCACTCATCTATGTCTTTGATCATTTGCTGGTTGGAAGTACAATGCACATAAATAACCAAGGTGGGAACTTCATTCCTATCAGTCCTCAAACCCACGCCAAACTTACTTGTCTTGCCTAGTATATCTCCCTCTATTTATATTAAGAATAAACTGTAATTGGGTTTTTATTATTTGTAAACTGGCTCTACTTAAAGTTAAGAGAAGTGAAGGGATCATTCTTATTCATTGGGGTTAATCCTGTTTTTGCTGGCTCCTGAAGTACACGTGGGTGGAAACCCTGGGTTCCAGTTCGGTTGTGTTATGTTACATTATCGTACATTTACAAAAATCACAGGCCTGTGGTCTGTATCCCAATTATGTCAGGATTAAAAACACTATGCTTTTAGGTCTGTGCTGTCCAATGTGGTAGTTAGCAGCCAAATGCGGCTATAGAGCAGTTGAAATGTACCTGGTCTGAACTGAGATGCACTTTACATGTAAAACACACACTGAAAATGAGGATTTAGTATCAAAAATGGTAAAATGTCTTATAATTTTTATGTTGATTACATATTGAAAGAATATTTGGGTATATTAGATTAAATTAAAAAACAGTAAAATTCTAATAATACTTTTTTAATGTGACAACTAGAAAACTTAATACATGTGTGGCTCATAATATAGTTTGTTTAGGGGTGCCTGGGTGGCTAAGTTGGTTAAGTGTCCTTGATTTCAGCTTAGGTCATGATCTTACAGTTCATGAGACCGAGCCCTGCCTTTGGGGTCTATGCTGACAGTTCAAGCCTGCTTAGGATTCTCTTCTTTGTCCTTCTCTCTCTGCCTCCCCCCAACTTGCTTTCTCTTCCTCTCAAAATGAATAAACTTAAAAATATATATACCTTGTTGGGACAGCTCTAGTTTAGGCTTTTCATTTCACACAATGAAAAACAAGTTTTATGTCCCTATAGACAAGGAAGACATGATATCATACTTCTTATACCTGATATCTATAGTAATAACGTGTTTATTACATGAATGACTATGTATATAAAAGGGAGATCAGTTTATCTATGGTTGATAGTCTGATATTCAAGGAGTGACACATTAGTAAGGAGAAATAGTATTGTCACATTCTTTCCTTACCTTTACAGGTGCTTGTGCAAAGAATACAAATAATTGTCATTTGTTGAGACATTCCAAATTGCATTCCTGCTGGATCCATTAAAAAAAAAAAGCCTGGGCATTAGTGGACAATAGCTTATCCTTCATAATGCATACGAATAACAGTAATAAACATGACTGTTAAAGGAAATTGAAAACTATGCTATTTATTTTGGAGAGTTAATTTCAAAGTAAAGAGTACCTTAAAAATTCAGTTATAATTATAAGGGAAATAGATTTTATCCAAGGAGAATGTAAAAATGAAAAAGAATAAAGAAAATCATTTGAATTATGAATTCTCTCAATTTTTGATTTGAGATTATTAACTTTAAATTTTGGAAACCAAAAGTCGAGTCTAAGGACATTAACAACAGCAAAAAAAAAAAAAAAAGGCAACAACAACAAACTGTCATCTGTGATCGATAGCATTTCAGAAACAAAGGGCATCCTTTCAGAATAAGGCACATTCTTTTAAATTGAATTAGGTCAGCTTTATTAAAACTCACTACATTGTCTTTATCCTTCTTATTTCACTATTGACCAGTGAAAACTATAATGGATGGCATCATTTCCCAGAATGGAATGGAGAGCTACTGATTCAAATAGTTAAGACAATGACTGTCTGAACGTGAGTTTTTAAATCTCATTTTAATTCACGAGAACTCTTTTACTCTTATACCTTCAAACTTGCAAGCATGTTAAATATTTCAAAGTTATTTCAAATTTTATAATTATTCTTTGGCTTATTGAGGTATAAATGTTGATACATATTCTCAAATCTGTATTTTTATTTCTCCTTTACTGTCTTCTAAAATATTCATTAGAAGCACTAAAATGTACATTAAATGTCTCCACCGTGGCTTATACATAGGGACAGTTTAAAGATTAAAATGCTATAGTAAACAGTTCTCAAAAATGTTTTAATTTTGCTGAAATGGTGTTTCTAACCTTAGTACCCACATGTTATTCAGAAACCTTTATTAAATTGTTGTGCTATATAACCATAATTAAAATTAAATTTGGTAACACAAATCCTTTTTCAAGGAATAAAACCAACCAAACTTGAATATTTTCACATAGAATAAGTTGAAATACTTGTTTTTCATCTGTGTAATTCACAAGCTCTGTCATACCTTTAAAATTGTTAAGATGATGACCAACAGTGAAATAAAAAACTTAACGTATGAGAACTTAAAAAAGTATTTTCTGAAAAAACAAAAATTTAAAAACTTACTTGACCTATACATTTCTAGATAGCTAGATGGTATTTTTCCTACATAGATAACTGATTGTTGGAACAAAGTAGGGAAAACATCTAAAATTATTTATCTTCCACCATTTTTAGATAAATCTTAAAAAGTGATTTGTGTTATATTGCTTTAAAATTAGGTTTGGTTTCCTAAGGAAATTAACAATAGAACACCCCTATGACCCAGCAATAGCACTGCTAGGAATTTACCCAAGGGATACAGAAATGCTGATGCATAGGAGCACATGTACCCCAAAGTTCATAGCAGCACTCTCAACAATAGCAAAAAAATGGAAAGAGCCTAAGTGTCCATCAATGGACGAATGGATCAAGAAGATGTGGTTTATCTATACCATGGAATACTACATGGCAATGAGAAAGAGTGAAATCTGGCCATGTGTAGCAACATGGATGGACCTTGAGGGTGTTATGCTGAGCGAAATAAGTCAGGCAGAGAAGGACAAATATCATATGTTTGCACGTATAGGAGGATTAGGAGGAACTTGACGGAGGAACAAGGGGGAGAAGAAGGGCGGAAATGGTGGGGGAAAGGGAGAGAGGCAAACCATGAGAGACTCTTGAATGCTGACAAAAACTGAGGACTGATAGATGTGGGGGGGAGGGGGGGATGGGCATGGAGGAGGGCACTTGTGGGGATGAGCACTGAGTGTTATGTGGAAAATAATTTGACAATAAACTATTTGTAAAAAAATAAATAAATAAATGAGGACATAAAAAAAATAAATAAAATTAGGTTTGGTTTTACTAACAGAAATAAACACAGATGCAGAAATTCCAGGGGCCTAAACATAAGGGTTAATTGATTCCATGAAAGATACTTGGATATTATTAGTCCAGGGCTACTTGTGAAAGCTCCACAGGTCATCAGGAACTCTGATACCCTGCTACCTTGTTTTTGCATGTCATCTTTATTTGTGGCTTCTTTCTTAAGTGATAGCTCATAGTTTAAATGGCCACTGTGGTTCCTGTCCTTCTACTAACATTTCAGGAAGTAGGAAGGAAGAAAAGTGAAGGGAAAAGAAAAACAACACCCTCCCAACAACCAAGAACCTCCCTGTCAAATAAATTCCACCATAAGAAATCTTTCTGAAGGTCCTATATAACACTTCCAACTATGTCATTGTATAGTTCCTAGACAAAGACCACACCTAGCAGCGAGGAAGCCTGGGAAAATGGTCTTGTAGTGTTGGGTTCAGCGTTTTCTTGAAAAAAATCAGGGTTCTGTTACCAAAAAATAAAAAAAAAAAAGAAGGAACACATGGCCACTACATAGGCAACCAGCAGTCTTTGCCATGTGTATTAGGAAACATACGCCATATATATTTCTGGTTGCTAAAGTAACAAAAGTAATTAAAGAATACTTGTGGGGCAATCCATTTGAAGGTGTCAGAATTTGATTTTTAACTTATAAATTGGACAATTTCATATGGTTTCGATTAATATTTGTGGTAAGATGTCTGACTTGAGTTCCCAAAGTTACCTGGCCATAAAACCTCTAAATTACTAGAGGAAATACTTTGCAAGCAAGCAGAAAGAAAGTAAAAGAGAAAGAGGTGAAAATCTGCATTTTTGAGATATTCTTAAAACTGCTGTGTACCCTGAGGGTGTCCAAGAGGGTACTTAGAGATATAAAAGTTCCGACTAGCACTAGGTAGGGGTGAAGCCAGGAGACAGTGGACTAAGACTTGGTGCTGCACGGAGTAGAAAGCTGTTTGGAAGATCCTAGAACCAGGCCCGAGAGCCTATTTCCTACTCCTCTCTCTTCACTCTTATTTCTCCTGCCACTTGGTCTCCTTGCTGCTCTAGAAACAGGCAGGTGAGCTGCTTCTCTTAGGCACTATGCACTGGCTGTTCCTGCTTCCTGAAATGTTCTTCCCCTGGATGTTTGTCTGGTTCCTTCCCTATTCTCCAAGTCTTCTGCCAATGCCACCTTCTCAGTGAGAACTGTCTTGACTGTCCTACTTAAAATCGCAACTCTTACCCTCCCCCAACCCCACACACTCCCAGTTCTTACCCTGCTTTGTTTTTTTGTTCCCATAGCTTTTTAACACCTTCTTTATATCCTAGGATTTGCTTATCTTCTATTTTCCTCTCATCTCAGACCGAATATAAGTTCTGCCAGGGAAGAAACTTCTGTCTGGTTCACTGCTAGGTCGCACGTGTCTAGAACCATGTCTGATGCTGTCTTAAGGTGTCAACACATATTTGTTAAATGAAGGACAATTTATTGTTGTTCCTACAGAGCTATGTCCTGTACGATGTGAAAGTGAGGTGAATCACGTTAGGTGAAGCCCTGACTGTCTCAGGAAGGTGCGGATCCCTCTGTATGCTGGTGCGAGGTACTTCCAGGACCATTATACAAACATCTGGTTCACCCAGAAAACGAGTAGTTTGATTGGTTTTACCCACTAAAGTAACTTTATTTGACTCCACAAATCGAGTGATATTGTGCAGCCTTAGATTGGATTTAGGATTCTTTTATTACATATCCCATAATGAACAGCAGTATTGTGTTCCCTTCTTCTACTGGCTTTACGTGCCACACCAGAGAGCAATAAAGTGATTTTATTTTCAGTTGAAAATCAACGTACTTCTAAGAATAATAAAAATCCATTGATTGAATTTTTTTCTAAGTGTGATATTAAACACAAAACGAAACAAACATTAAGCTACCCCAGTAAACAAACTGGTGAGCCATTTCTAGTTTTTACATGCTGATAATTTCTTAGTTGCTTTCTGTCACTAATCCAACAATTGAGAGATTCCCTGGAGATAATGTAGAATATTCTAGCATAGTCTTGGGATAGCACTATTACCCACCAGGCAATAAAGATACAGCACCACATACTCAATTCCCTAGACTCTTGCACTTCAGCACCAGAAACATGTTCTTACTTTAGTTAACAAGTGTGCTATTGAAAGACTGTGCGGCACCCACTCCTCAACACTGCTTTAAAATAGTAAGTACTCTTTGGTAGAAGTTTTCTAAATACGTTCTCAAGAAACCCTGGGCTGAAATCAGGGACGAAAATATGAAGGGGAAGGCAAAGTAAATTATTGTGGCCACTATTTATTCAACTGACCAATTTATCTTCTATATCTTTGAAATGTTGGACATCTGCAAGAGCTTTCATTTGAACCAAGTTTTATTACACATAAAAATAGACCTGAGTGGAGTGCCTGGGTGGCTCAGTCGGTTAAGCATCAGACTCTTGATTTTTGGCTCAGGTCATGATCTGAAAGTTTATGAGTTCCAGCCCTGGTTTGGGCTCTGTGCTGATGGCATGGAGTCTGCTTGGAATTCTCTCTCTCCCTCTCTACCTCTCCCCTGCTCTCAAACTAAAGAAACTTAAAAGAATTCCTCAGGTCATTTTTTTTTTTTTTTTTTTTTTAATCAAAGACTGCCAAGAGATTACACTGTGCTTTACTAGTCTGTTACTTGGCTTTCTAAGTTAATGTCACAGTACAATCTGCTAGAAAAGCAAGGAATCTCCTTAAAATGCTAGTTGCCTCCTTAATTTTTTTGGTAAGTATTTGTGTATTTTTTAAAGAAACTACAACTGGAAGCTTTTGGCACTTTCATCAAACCTGCATATGAAAATAGACCTAAATTTATTCAAGATTTATCTTTTTTTTTTTTTTTGGCTTTGGAGATTACCAAGATATAAAAAATATAATTGAATTTCACACATTAACCAGAATATTTCTTCTCCTTAACGAATAAGCCAGAAATTCTTTGCAAGGCCTTAACTTTTCATGAACACAAATTGTGTGCTAAATATGTGATGAAAGAGATTTTAATTATAGCATCAAAACCATGCATACTTATAAACATGAACATTTTACACACAGGCTTGTATTTGTTTTGATATAATGAAATTTCACAAAGAAATTGGTGTTGAGATTATGATCTAAGCACATTTCTAAGCATTTGTTAAATCTTTGAGTGACACATTGGATAACAGTGAAAATTGACTGCAATTTCTCCTATCTAATGATGGTTAATAGTTCAGAAAACAAGCTCAGAATTCACACTCTCATAATAGGAATGTGGCACTGTCAAGTCACTTAGATATAATTATGATTTGGTAATCATAATGACTGTGTGTAATTAAGAAAACAACTTAGAGAAGAAAGTGCTGTGAAATATATGTGAATGTTAAAAACAGAAAATGTGGTATCAGTTTATTCTTATTTGAAAGCCTTCTGCCTCTAGAAGAAATATATTTAAAAAATAAACCCAATACAAGCACACAATGCAAATGTAGTAGATGAACTTTTGTTTAAGTTAAATTTATGTCTCTGAGGTATAATATTAAGATATTTCACAAAGCTGTGATAAGATACTAAAAAAAGCGGGTTGGCTTCCAATTCTCCATATTAACATGGCTAATTTTTGTGTCTTATTTTTTGTGTACAGTCTTAAAAGTATTTTTTAGTTTTCGAGAGTGAGAGAGCGAGAGAACGAGAGAGTGAGCACAAGCAGAGGAGGGGGAGAGAGAGAGGGAAACACAGAATCTGAAGCAGGCTTGAGGCTCTGAGCTATCAGCACAGAGCCTGATGCAGGGCTTAGACTCAAGAACCACAAGATCATGACCTAAGCTGAAGTTGGATGCTTAATCAGCTGAGCCCCCCAGGTGCCCCTTGTGTAATGTCTTTGAACCCACTTGAACCCATATAAATGAAGAGAAGAGGAAGAAAGAAGGATGAGTTCAGGATAACCCTCAAGTATGATGCTCCATATTTGACCCAAGTTAATAAAACCTTGTATTACTTGCTCCTCCAAGGGAAACAGGAAGAGGGTGATGAGGGCTTTGGCTTGGTAATGTTCTTTATAGTTCAGCTCTCTAATTGTGATCGTTCCAGAACCTGTCTGCTCCTTTAACTTCCACTTTTTTAAAAAAATATTTTTATGTATGTAAGCTTTTCGACTTCTAACTGTAAATTAATGTATCTGTATTTCTAGTATATTTTTAATTTAGGAAACAAAATTCTGAAAGTCAGAAGAAAGATATGTGTTGCTTCTTCTAATTTCTTAGATAATCCTGTAGAAGATGATTAGTACATAGTCAGTGAATCTTTGTGTTTTTTCCCTGTTTAAATCTGGTTCCTCCTGTTCTTGTCCAAAAAGGCAAGATATAAACTTCTTCATCGTGTACTTGTTTTGCAAGACATTTAGATATTTGTTATATAAAATCTATTAACTGGCTAGACCCACTTTCAAATACTTAAAGTAACTTTCCCCTTTGCCCAGTAGAGTATTTAGAAGAAAACATACTGCAGAAAACATTTTATCATCTTTACCATCTCAGAATTCTTCTCCCTTGTTTTCTTCGAGGGATGTTCTTACTCTTAGGTTTTGGTAACATAATGGGCAATTTATTGTTCTCCCATCTGATACCAGTATTCCCCTTAAGGAGAGGGAGGTCTCTGCAAACATACTTCCTTAAGAAGTGTCAGGCAGGCAGAAGTCATGAGTGTCAGCAGGAGACCACACCAATGTGCCAGGAAGTGAGAGAATAATCAAATGCTGGTTCAAAACGACAGGATCAAACCGTATGATACTGGCATAAAAAATGGACTAGATTAATAAATAGAATCAAGAGGCCAGAAGTAACCACAAATACATGACCATGCCATTTTTGGTCAGTTAATTTTTGTTAAAGATACCAAGAATACATAATGGAGAAAGGATAGAAGGAAAGGAAAGGAAAACTTGATAGCCACATACCAAATAATGAAATTTTTTTATGTGTAGTATAGGATAGGTTCCAATCAACTCAACATACATTAATGATTCTGAAAGTATGACCTGAAAGTGTAAAGGTTTTAGGAGGAAAATAAAGGAAATGCTACCTGAAATGGATTGTGGCAAGGTTTTTTTGCGTAGGACCACAAAAATGCAAGCAATAGAAGTAAAAATCAGTAACTGAGACTACATCAAACTAAAGAGTTCTGCATGGCAAAAGAAACCAACAAAATGAAAAGACAACTTACAGAGTGGGAAAAATGTATGGAAATCACATATGTGACCAGGAGTCAATAGCCAAAACACATAAATGCATACAACTCAATAACAAAACAAGAAAAACAACCCAACTTAAAAAATGGGCCAGGGACTTGAACAGGCATTTTATTTTTTTTTTCAAAAAAAGACATAAAGACATAAATAGGTGATGACTATTAAGGAGGGCACTTGTTGTGATGAGCCCTGAGTGATGTATAGAAGTGCTGAAGCACACTATATTATACACCTGAAACTAACATTACACTGTATGTTAACTGGAATTTAAAGAAAAACTAAAAAAAACCTACAAATGGCCAACAGGTACATGAAAAGGTATTAAACATCACTAATCATCAGAAAAATGCAAATTGAAACCACCAGGAGCTATCACCTCAGACCTGTTAGTATGTCTACTATCAGAAGAAC
Organism: Hyaena hyaena; assembly: GCF_003009895.1. Classification (NCBI taxonomy): domain Eukaryota; kingdom Metazoa; phylum Chordata; class Mammalia; order Carnivora; family Hyaenidae; genus Hyaena; species Hyaena hyaena. The sequence continues at coordinate 274,970 of NW_024081488.1, forward strand.
AAGAAATAAAAATGGTTGTGAGGACGTGGAGTAAAGGGATTTCTTGTATACTGTTAGTGGGAATGTAAATTGGTACTGCCAGTTTGCAAAACAGTATAGAGCTTCTTTAGGAAATTAAAACCACAATAATCTAGTAACCCCACTTCTGCATTCATATCCAAAGGAAATGAAAACAAGATCTCAAAGAAATGATCTGTAGTCCTATGTTTATTGTAGTAGTATCCACAATAGATTGCTTTCTGTCATTGCTAAGTGTTCATCAATGGATAAAGATGTGGTGTATGTGTATACGTGTGTGTGTGTGTGTGTGTGTGTGTGTGTGTATAGATATACTAGAATATTATTCAGCTATGAGATAAAGGACATCTTATCAATTGAGACAACATGGGTAGACCTTGAGGGCATTATGCTAAGTGAAGTAACTCCTGCATGAAAAGGCAGATACTACAGGGTATGACTTAATATGTGGAATCTTTATGAACTCTTTGTAGAATTTGTGATTGCCAGGAGGTAGGGGATCAGAGAAATGGGGAGAGTTTGGTAAAAGAGTACAAACTATCAGTTATAAGATGGATAAGTTCTTAGGATGTAATGTATAGCATGATGACTGTAGTTGATGACACAGTATGGTATAATAGAAATTTGCTAAAATGTCTCAAGCATTCTCACCACCATCGTCTTCTCCCAAAAGTAAATATGTGAGGTGATGGATGTGTTAATTATTAGATGGGATAATCATTTCACAATGTATATATATCAACTCATTGCATTGTACACTTTAAATACAATTTGTCAATTATACCTCAGTAAAGAAGGGGAGAAATAAAAGAAAATGGCAGAGTCAGTGTATTAGAGTGTTGGATCCGTAGATCTTTGGCCTAGGCTCTTCATTTTCAGTGTTAAGAACAGTTGGTGGGAAAGAAAGCATCTTTCTGTCCATTCTAGACACTTGGTGATTCACAAAGCAAAGTCAGAATATAACCTGTGTGAAGTCCCAAATGATTTGATCTAAATGTAGCTCCATAAAATTCCAAATCCTTGTAAGTTTCTCCCAGATTGTGAGAAGACAATTTGGTTTCTGTGCTGACATAGTAGGGAATTTTATCTTTCTTTCTTTCTTTCTTTTTTTTTTTTCTGAAATTACATGGCATTTGGAGAGAAACTGGGAAAGGCTTATATGGGAACTGGGAATTTTAATATTTGTAATCACAAAATTGCATGAGTCTATTTAAATTTGTGTGCATGTACGTGTGTGTTAGCGATACAGAGGAAAGGGGAAAAAAGCCCACGCAAAGTACAGATACCCACATGTAAATAATAGGTTTTTTTTCCCTCTGGGTGTGGCCTTATTACTGAGTGATTACGTATTTTTTTTCCCTATTTATTTTAATTATGTTTTGTTTCTTTGAATCTGAGATGTCAGCATGGATATTCCTTTTGCTAAAATCTGGATAAGATTGCATAGAGCATCCCATTCCATGCAATGTGGTTTTCCAAAGGTCTCTTGGGGGGTTTATATGACTCCAAGTCCCAATTTTCTCAGAATTCATTGAATTCTGAGACAAAATCCTTTGTTTGCTGCTTTTATGCTACTATGTGGAGTCTAAAATATGAATCTTGAGCCCTTACCCAATTTCTATAAAATATAAGCTATTCTCATAGGGCAGAGGTACATAACAGATTATACCAGCAGCTTTGGGGAGGCATACGGACAGATTCAACATACAGCAATGCAATTTCAAATTATATATATGTATGTGTGTATATATATATGTATGTGTATGTATGTATGTGTATGTATGTATGTGTATGTATGTATGTGTATGTATGTATGTGTATGTATGTATATATATATATAATTTTTTCTCCATGATCCTCTGCAACCTGAGATTCTTCATCTGTGACCTCGCTTCTTACAGATTCTGGGCACATACCATCTTGAATGCTTCTCTCTTCACACTTTGCATATCTACTCTCCAAGCCTTTCTGTCCCTGGAGAGCCTTGGTAACTCCAAACTCTTCTTATTCCTCTCTGTAAAGCAATGTTCCTTTTTTCAGCTCTTAATCATAAAGTTCACTAAGATATTCAGGACACAAGACTCCCTTTGGAACGAACTACCAGAAATTGTGGTCTCAAATAGCACTTTTCCTCATAATAAGATGGAGTTTTATTCTTTTCAACCAGTCTCCCCCTTTCCTCAAAAGATGGATAATAGAATAGAAATTGAGAAAGCACCCTTTAAATTTTACCCCCAGTTTCTTTTTTAAAAAAAATTTTAATAAATTACTTATTTTAAGAGAGAGAATATGAATCAGAACGAGTGGGGGAGGGGCATAGAGGTGCATAGAAGGAGGGGAACAGAGGATCTCAAGTGGGCTCTGTGCTGATAGCAGAGAGCCTGATGTGGGGTTTGAATTGATGAACCATGAGATCATCCAGGCACCCCTATCCCCACTTTTATTTTCAGTTTGAATTAAATCTGAAGACAATAGGTTTTTTAGAAATTTAGAGCATGGGGGACCCACCTATATGAGGACATACTGGTCAGAAAGTGGTGATGATCAGGGACACGTGGGTGGCTCAGTCAGTTGAGCGTCTGATTTTGGCTCAGGTCATGATCTCATGGTTTCCATGCTTCAAGCCCTGCATTGGGCTCTGTGCTGACAGCTCGGGGCCTGGAGCCTGCTTTGGATTCCGTGTCTCCCTCTCCCTCTGCCCCTCCCATGCTCATGCTCGCTCGTGCTCTCTCTCTCTCTCTCAAAAATAAACATTAAAAACATTTAAAAAAAAAAAAAAAGTGGTGATGACCACGTTTAAACAGGTGATATTTTTGGATACAAATGTAAAAATACATGGGCAAAAGGAAAATTTGTACTTTACCTTTTCTTCTAACTGATGTTTTAGACATTTTTATGAAGTTGAACTTCTTTTAGAATTAAAGAAGCAAATCCAGGATTTCACCCAGGTGTGGACACATACTTCATATGTATCTTACAAGTGCAAACATATTGCAACCTATTCTTTGTATTTAATCATCTCTGGGTGTATGAACTGGAGCAGGCTCAAAATTGGATTAAGTGGGTAATAACAAAAAGATTCCTTATCAGGTTTTAAGTTTTGGTTATAGGTGAGATTTCACCTAAAAGTTGATCTTGAATTGAGATGTTGCCCATATCTTTTCCTTCCAAGAGTGATTTGAATATAACTTGCTGTTCACAAGGTGATCTAATGTGGTGGCAGAATTTGTGTGACTGATAACTCTGTACTTTTGTTCACTACTAGTAGGCACTGGAGTTAGGGAGACTCTGGACTCCCAAGCATTCAGGATTTGATAGTCTTCATGGATGGTCATGGTTATATCCTTCAGCTTGTATTTCTCTATTCATGACTTAGAAATAACTAATAAAATTCTGTTATCTATTATTATCTTCTCTAGTATAATATTTCCCATACTTTGGTGGTACAGTGGTATTAAAATTTCCTTTTCTGGGGTGGCTCAGTTGGTTAAGTGTCTGACTCTTGATTTTGGCTCTGGTTATGATCTACCAGTTTGTGGAATTGAGCTCCATGTCAGGCTCTGCACTGACAACATGAAGCCTGATTGAAATTCTGTGTCTTCTTCTCTCTCTCTATCTGTCCCTCCCCTACTCACACACACACACACACACACACACACACACACACTCTCTCTCTCTCTCTCTCTCTCCCTCTCTAAACAAACAAACAATTTTTAAAAACCCTCCATTTTCTGAGTCTCACTCTAGATCTATTGAGTGAGACTCTATAGAAGAGATCCCTGTTATTATGTAAGAGATATTCAATTTTGATATCCATCTGGACATCCAGGAGTGTTCCCAAGGGCCAAAATGTGGAAGAAATTCTAGATTAAAAAAAAGCAACTCAGATATGGCCATTTTTTCACCAATTCCCTTCTCACTTTTCTACCTTTCTCTCCCTATGATGATATGTATTGGGGATAGAGACACAGAGAACAAGTTAAGGACAGGAGAGTTCTCCCTTGCTTGGTACAATTGTCATCTGATTTTCAAACCTTGATGAGGCAAATATTCACATTCTGGCTCTTTTTTTGAGGAGCATTAAGGCAGGGGTCTGCATTTTGCTCAGTTCTTCATTCGAATCTTTAACAAAAGTACTAGGGGAAGGAGAAGCTCAGATTTCAGCAGCTCAGAAGTGAACCAGCTTAACATGAAAGATTAAGATTAATCTCTCCTGACAAACACTCACACTTTCTGAAGCCCTCCTGACTCTGATCTGGCTTGCATTTGGAGGGTATGTAGGAAGATGGGAGTCCTTGCATTCTTCTTTATAATGTGTGAGCATTACATTCTTTATTTTCAGGTTTGGACTTCAATAGCTATGAAAATGCAGCGAAGTTTTACTTAACTTTGTGTTTATGAGTTGCTCCAATCTTCCTGGGGTCAGAGTTACTTGTGTATACAGACATCTAAAATAGTTTTTTAGGACCTATTGAGAATTATCATTGTTCTTTGATTTGAATGATTATAGAGTGTAGGTCAAAATTTCTAATATTTCTAATTTAAGCTATATTTGTGATCTCCACTAATTCATAATATTAGCCAAGTATTGATTTTCCTGGATGGTGTTACTTTTTAACATGTTGTAATTAATTTGCAAGCACTTTAGCTAGTCTATTACATCTGTATTCGTTGGCTGAGGAAGAGCTAGTGTTCATTTTTTCCTTGAGCTATGTTTTAATGTTTAATATCATGGTTATTCTAGTTTCATAAGTAACATTTGTTAGCTTGATACATTCTATGCTCTGAAAAAGTTCATAAAAACACTAAAACTCCCTGTTCCAATTTTAGTTTATGATTGTGGTGTATCACAACAGAGTTTTGAGGCCTATGGGGACAGGAAAGTTGGTCTGGTTGAGGCTGGGTCAGGATAGGCTGTTCATAAGGTGAACTTGATACCTGTTGTACCCAGAATATTACATGGCTTTTAGTCCTTCCTCTATATAGCTTGATTTCAGCAGCTGCAAGTCACTTGGAAAGGATGTATAGAAGCAGGTGCTCCTTTTGGGTGAAAACAAAGTGTGCCTTTTCCATCCCGGGAAGAAGGATGAAAGAGCTCAAACTTTCCTTTGACACATGGTGCTGAAAAAGTTTGAAAGATCATTTTATCCTTGCTATGTCGCTATGGTAACCTGATCTTCTATAGCTTATTGTGTGCTTGCTTTTTTCTTTCTTTCCAAGGAGAAGTTTTACCCATGTCCAACATTTTTAACAACAAAAGTAAGGCACCAGGAAATATGAACTGACCATTCTGTATTTATGGAAATTTGCATTTAAGAATAATTGCTGACTATGTGTGGGAGAGAGGGGCTGTGAATTTGAAGGGCCTCAAAACAGAACGTTTTCTTTTTATCTGTATTGATGTCTTTGCTCTCCAGCAATTGGATTTTGGTTTAAAAGATGAGGGCAAAGTTAGGAGTTTTGTTCTTTTCTGAAGGCATCCAGCCAAGAAGAGAAGCCATGGGAGAGTGTGCTTAGAGCAAATTGCAGCTTAAGCAGTGAGAGGTCTGTCCTACTCCATGACAACTGAGTATTCCTGTGGCAAGATATGGAAATAATTTAAGATGGGCCTGTATATTAAAATTATGAGCAATTCATGCCTTACTTCCAATGGTTCTATCATAAGTAAGCTTTCTTTTTGGTCTTATGTAATTAAAAAAAACAACTTTTGCAGCATAAAACTGATAAATATAAACATTTTCTCATGAGAATGAAACCTTTTTCTAACTTTGATTAAAAACAAGAACCCAAGAAAAATGCTATCCACAAGTAGGTCCGCATGTGGCTGTAGAAGGACATGAATTAATTCCATGAATTGTGGGTTATCAATGAGGAATTACATTTGACAAAGATATATAGCATCAATCACTCAGCTCTTAGGATATGCCATAGCAAATATTAGTTATACCTCAGATTCTGATAAGAATGACTTTTATATCCATTCTATTTCAACATAGTGGCCTTATTCATTTTAAAATTTGAGTAATGAACTAGCCTTGGGTAATTGATATAACTTTGAATTTCAAGAAGCTAGTCATAGAGGCACAGTCACCATTATAGGTAGAATAGCTAGAGATTCACCTCTGCTCAGAAGCTGGTTGTAGTTACATGGTTTCATGTTATAAACTGGGTAAGGCAAACTACATCAAGCTATAATCTTCAGGTAAGGAGAATAATGTATTTAAGGTAAAGAGATGAGGCAGTTTCTTTTATCTTTAAAGTATTTAGTTTGAGAGAGAGAATAGTAACATAGTAATATTACAGCTTTGGGAGGTAGCTTAGGTAAAATTGAGCTGATTTTTAATGAGTGAACTTGAGCCTCAGAAAACTTAAGTAATTTAGCCAAGTTCAGAAAGATAGGAAGTAGTAAAAAGAGGGACTCAAATGTCACTCCGTTGTTAGTCTCTAAAGTGTGTCAGTACCTTTCATGAATGATGAAATGTAATTGATTCTGGGGAAAATGTTTATGAAAAAAGTCAAGTTGCTCATTTTATTGTTTTAAGTCTTGAGCTTTAAGAAGAATACAACTAAAGACAGTTGTGGCCTCAAGGGGAATTAGTTCAAGGTCTCTCTCTGTGGGCTTCTTAACCTCTCTCAGAATCCTCCATAGAATGAGAAAGAAACAGTAATGAGTTGTCCTAGTTCAGTTTACTGATGCTGTTTGATTTCTGAAAAGGGGACTTCAAAGGCGGTTAGAAGGGTGGCATATGTGGGCATGGTTTACACATTTTCCCAGGTCTTCTAAGCCTTTAAGTAACAAGTGGCCCAATGGGGCGCCTGGGTGGCTTAGTCCGTTAAGCGTCCGACTTGCGCTTAGGTCATGATCTCGCGGTTCGTGGGTTCGAGCCCCGCGTCGGGCTCTGTGCTGACTGCCAGCTCAGAGCATGGAGCCTATTTCGGAGTCTGTAGCTCCCTCTCTCTCTGACCCTCCCCTGCTCATGCTGTCTCTCTCTCCTAGAAATAAATAAAAATATTTTTAAAAAAAAGTAATAAGTGGCCCAAGAGTGCTTTTACAGCTAATAAAGGATGACTTCACCTAGATTTATTTGTCATTATTTTGTAACTATGCCTTTCCTGGGGTCTACTACAGATGAGTGGCTGTGTTCTGGCGGTAGACAGAGGCTCTTTGGTCATAATACCACTTAAAAGCACCCCAGGCCTATCTTACTAACAATGGAATGGAAGGGAAAAATTTAGCAACAGCATCAATGTGATTATAAAGTTGTGGTTGAAATCCCTAGAAAAGAATACAAAAGGAATGCAGGTGTGAAGGAAATTAGAAACAACCTATAAGGGAATGAAAATTTCGTCTACACAAATTAGACAATAAATTCTGTCTACACAAATTAGACAATAAAAATGGAAAGGTTAAAATGTGTATGGATAAATGTGTATTTCATTCAGGGGATGTAGGGAATGAAGTGAATCTCCTCCAGTAAACATAATTCTGAGGCCCCTATTAACATAGCAACTATACCAAAGGATTAAGTAGAATCATGTTGGAAGCTGCTATCCCTTTGGAAATTTGTCCAGGTTTAAATCTTTAACCACTCAGAAATGAACTGTTTGGTTGAAATTTTGATGTAGAAATCTTAGCGTGCCTATCCGGGTAGTTTGCACCTTACCTGCCCATGCCCACTACTTTGAAACCCCCTACAATCGAACTATTCAATCTTAGGGGGAAAATTAAGTATAAAAACCAAACAAAAACAAAGAAAACCATGGTGTGAATATTTTTGTGCTTTATTAAGGTTGATCTTTGTCATTAAAAATGTTGATAACATTTAAGGAAATATAATATCTAAGTGCATACATAGTATTTAACTTGTAAGGATTAAGTACTTAAGAAAGCATGTATCAGGTAGATGAGGTGATTGCAGATCAAATTTATCAAATGTGTAAATCCAGTTCAAAATCTTGAAAGGAATTTAACTAAATTAAATTAAGGACAGATAACTTAGGAAGGTTTAATTTGATCAACTTCAGTTAATGAAGCACCAGTTTGAAAACAAGAAGCCAGACTGAGTGAATCTGAATTTCGATGCTGTCACTTTTTGGCTCCTGATATTGTATGAGTTACATAACACGTTGTGGCTCAGTTTCCTCATTTGTAAAAAAGCAGAAAATAATCGAACCTACTTCATAGGGTTGTTAGGAAACTTAAGAGTCATCACATGACTGATGCTCAGAGTAGAGCCTGGTACACAGTAAGCCTTAGGTGCTTGCTCTTGTTAACCACAGGCATCTTTGTTCTCACGCCTTCCATACCCATAACTTTCACTTCTTTACAGGAAGTCCTACGTGGATTTCCACACTCAATCCCCATCAGAGGAAGCTCTTTCTCCTAAGCTGTGCATACTCTACTACTTCATTACACTCATGGCCTATAAATGCATATATCAAAGTCATTTTGTGGAACCAACACAGTCCTAAATCCAAAAGTAATACCAGCTTTGTTTCTTAATTTTTTTAATGTTTATTTTTGAGAGAGAGAGAGAGAGAGAATATGAGCATGAGCATGAGCAGGGGAGGGGCAGAAAGAGAGGGAGACACAGAATTGGAAGCAGGCTCCAAGGCTCTGAGCTGTCAGCACAGAGTCCAGTGTGGGCCTTGAACCCTCAAACTGAGATCATGACCTGAGCAGAAGTCAGTTGCTTAACTGCCTGAGCCACTGAGGCACCTCAAAAGTAATACCAATTTTTGAGTTGTGCTTACTTTTCTTGAACTTTATGCTAGGGAACACATAACCATGGAATTACTTACTAATTCATCATTTTCTTCCCAATCCACTTCTCTCACACTCACTCCTTAGTCTGCTTGCACACTTTTCTCCTATAGTCTTTCCCCAGTTTGAGACTGACTGATTCTAGTCCTTGCTCCTTTGCTTTTTTTTGTCCCATAAAAGCCCAAAGGCTTGTTTGGTAAGATAAAATCTTCTTAAAGGATGGGCAGGATTAGAACTTGAATGGCAAGATAAAAGTGCATTCTAAGTATTTGTTGAATACTTGAGTGGCTTTTAAAAAAAGTAATAATTTATTGTCAAATTGGTTTCCATACAACACCCAGTGCTCATCCCAACAAGTGCCCCCCTCCATGCCCATCACCCACTCTCCCCTCTCCCCCACCCCCATCAACCCTCAGCTTGTTCTCAATACTCAAGAGTCTCTTATGGTTTGCCTCCCTCTCTGTAAAATTTCCACCCCCCCTTCCCCTCCTCTGTGGTCTTCTCTTAAGTTCCTCAAATTGAGTGGATTTTTTTGATTCCCTTCTTAGGAACGTTGGCAGTTTCGATTAAAAAATACTGAATATTTTGATTACAGTAGGATTTACCAAATTAGTATACTTGGTCTGATTAATTTCTTTAAGGGAAATAATATTTTTCAAGTAATAGGTAAACCCAAGTGAAGTACATTAGTATCTTCAGGGTTCAGCTTGGGAAATTCTTTTTGTAGTTGAAAACTGCTAACACTTCTTCAGGTGTAATAGGTGCCTGGATTGTTACATAAATTTAACTTAATTTTTATGTCTGCAGTGAAGGTAGGCATTATTATGCCCATTTTATAGCTTGGGAACTGAGCCTTGGGGAAGTTTAGTGATTAGCCAAAGCTCATGAAACTCTAATTAATAGAGCAGGAGTCTGAATCTAAGGTCAAGGATCTAAAGCTTCCAGATCTTTCTATCTAGCAACCTGGAGATGTAGGCATGTTTCACGTAAACTTTGCCTTGCCTTGGTAAGCTCTTAGTTTGAAAATATTCTTTGTATACTAGTCTATCATCAGTGTGTAAATTACTAGGTTAATCTGAGGAAATCTGGGGTCTTAAAGAACTGTTCACTTTTAACTTTTTCAAATTTATTATTTTTGGTACCGACTCCATCATCTTTTCTAAGCAACCTATAAAAAGTGTTTAAGAATTTCTGTGTGGTGGGTCGCTTGGGCTGCTCAGTCAGTTGAGTGTCTGACTCTTGATTTTGGCTCAGTTCATGATCCCAGGGTTGTGGGATCAAGTCCCACGTCAGACTCTGCACTGAGCATGGAGCCTGCTTGAGATTCTCTCTCTCCTCCCTCTCTCTCTCTTTCTCTCTCTCCCCCCTCCCTGCTCATTCTCTCTCTTAAGAAAAAAAAAAATGTAAAAAAGAATTTCTATGTGGTAATACTCCCTGTTCACAAAAAGTTGTTCAAGGTTAGCCCACTTCTGAATAGATTTTTGGGTGTAGACATTGCAGAAAATTCATGTTTTGTGAAAACATCAGTGAATAATGAAAACATCCTTGGTTATAAGTATGGGTCTGGAAATGTTATTATGCAAATTTAATGGAAATTTTATTCTTTATGCTTACAAGAAAACCTTTCTGAAGGTATTCCAGGTGTGCACTATTAGCAGAGAAGAAAATCCAGAATAATGAGGAAAAGAGCATTCATTTTTTTGTTTGTATTGTTAAATATTATCAATTCACAATGAATTCAAATAGACTAGGAAACTTCTCCTTTAGTAACTGAACTTTAAAATGCTCTGCTGAAACAAGTTTTAACTCTAACAGAAAAATAACCATGTAATTGACCCTAGAGCTGAAATAAGTTAATTTGATCCAGAGGATGAGCACAATATAGACAACAGTTAGAAATATATTGCAGCAGATTAAGTATTGAGGCTCCTGTTCCTTTGTAGGGGAAGAGGGCAGGAGAAGGAATAATTCAGAAGTGAGTGAGACTAGTCTTAATTGGAAGTTGTAGAGTGTAGTTCCAGTGACATCCTGGTAGGAACTGAATGGTATACAAAGGGGTACAGTGTACCAAAACCTGATTCTGAAGAATGGAACGTGGAACAGAGGTACATTACACAACATTAGGTTTATTACAGAAAATGATCCTTAGAAAGATCAGCTGTATGCAGAAATTGCTGAGAAATTAGAAAAAAACTTAAGCTTATATAAATAAACTCACTAAACGGGACTATAGATCATGAAATTTGAGAATTGGCATTTTAAAAATAATTTCATTGGCTTCTGGAAAACATGTATTTGAAACCTTAGATTTTTGTAGCTTTTTTCCATTTTCCTTCCCAAGCTCTTAACAGCTACATGTAAGCTGTGCCAGTGAAACTGATTGGACAGTGTTACTGGCTAAAATGGCGGGAGAAAAATGCATTACAATATTAAATTTCACTATATTGAGCTCTGTGTCTTTAGTGATCTTGAAAAAAAGAAGAACTATTAAAGGTATTACTAAAAACTAGACATTGTAGGTATTTTTAGAAATAGAATTTTAATTTTATTTATTTACTTTAATGTTGTATTTATTTCTGAGAGAGAGAGAGACCGCGTGAGCAGGGGAGGGGCAGAGAGAGAGGGAGACACGGAATTGGAAGCAGTCTCCAGGCTCTGAGCTAGCTGTCAGCACAGAGCCCGACGCAGGGCTTGAACCCACGAACCGTGAGATCATGACCTGAGCTGAAGTACGACGCTTAACTGACTGAGCCACCCAGGTGCTCCAAGAATTTTAATATTTTAAATGGGATAAATTGAGAGGTCAACAGATATTTTTTTTTAATTTCACTACTTTCTTTTATTTATTTATTTTTTAATAGTTTATTGTCAAGTTGGTTTCCATATAACACCCAGTGCTCATCCCCACAAGTGCTCTCCTCCATGCCCATCACCCCCTTCCCCTCTCCCCCACTTCCATCAGCCCTCAGTTTGTTCTCAGTGTTCAAGAGTCTCTCATGGTTTGCATCCCTCCCTCTCCCCAACTATTTTTCCCCTTCTTCTCCCCCATGGTCCTTCAGTAAGTTCTTCCTAATCCTCCTGTATGTGCAAACATATGGTATCTGTCCTTCTCTGCCTGACTTATTTCGCTCAGCATAACACCCTCTAGCTCCATCCATGTTGCTACACATGGCCAGATTTCATTCTTTCTCATTGCCATGTAGTATTCCATTGTATCGCTAAACTACATCTTCCTTATCCATTCATCAGTTGATGGACACTTAGGCTCTTTCCATGTTTTGACTATTGTTGAGAGTGCTGCTATGAAGATTGGGGTACATGTGCCCCTATGCATCAGCACTCCTGTATCCCGTGGGTAAATTCCTAGCAATGCTATTGCTGGGTCATAGGGGAGTTCTAGTGTTAATTTTTTGAGGAACCTCCACACTGTTTTCCAGAGTGGTTGCACCAGCTTACATTCCCACCAACAGTGTAGGAGGGTGCCCGTTTCTCCATATCCTCACCAGCATCTATAGTCTCCTGATTTGTTCATTTTAGCCACTCTGACTGGCGTGAGGTGGTATCTCAGTGTGGTTTTGATTTGTATTTCCCTGATGAGGGATGCTGAGCATCGTTTCATGTGTCTGTTGGCCATCTGGATGTCTTCTTTGGAGAAGTGTCTGTTCATATCTTCTGCCCATTTCTTTACTGGGTTGTTTGTTTTTCAGGTGTGGAGTTTGGTGAGTTTCTTATAGATTTTGGATACTAGCCCTTTATCTATTATGTTATTTGCAACTATCTTTTCCCATTCCATCAGTTGCCTATTAGTTTTACGGATTGTTTCCTTTGCCGTGCAGAAGCTTTTAATCTTGATGAGGTCCCAATAGTTCATTTTTGCTCTTGATTCCCTTGCCTTTGGGGATGTGTCAAGTAAGAAATTGCTGCGGTGGAGGTCAAGGAGGTTGTTTCCTGCTTTCTCCTCTAGGGTTTTGATGGTTCCCTGTCTCACATTCAGGTCCTTTATCCATTTTGAGTTTATTTTTGTATATGGTGTGAGAAAATGATCTAATTTCATTCTTCATGTTGCTGTCCAGTTCTCCCAGCACCATCTGTTAAAGAAGCTGTCTTTTTTTCCATTGGATACTCTTTCCTGCTTTGTCAAAGATTAATTGGCCATACATTTGTGGGTCCAATCCTGAGTTCTCCATTCTATTCCATTGGTCTATGTGTCTGTTTTTGTGCCAATACCATACTGTCTTGATGATGACAACTTTGAAGTAGAAGCTAAAGTCTGGAATGGTGATGCCTCCCGTTTTGGTTTTCTTCTTCAATATTACTTTGGGTATTCGGAGTCTTTTGTGGTTCCATACAAATTTTAGGAGAGTTCCAGTTTTGAGAAGAATGCTGGTGTAATTTGATTGAGATTTCACTGAATGTGTAGATTGCTTTGGGTAGTAATGACATTTTAACAATATTTATTTTTCCAATCCATGAGTATGGAATGTGTTTCCATTTCTTTGTGTCTTCTTCAATTTCCTTCATAAGTTTTCGATAGTTTTCATCATACAGATCTCTTGTATCTTTGGTTAGGTTTATTCCTAGGTATTTTATGTTTTTTTGTGAAATTGTGGATGGGATCAGTTTCTTGATTTCTCTTTCTATTGCTTCATTATTGGTGTAATAATGTACAACTCATTATTGGTGGACTCTGTAATTATTATATAATTATTATATAATACCCTTCTTCATCCCTTGTTACTGCCTTTAAAGTCTAGTTTGTCTGATATAAGTATAGCTACTCCAGCTTTCTTTTGACTTCCAGGAACATGATATAGATTTCTCCATCCCCTTACTTTCAATCTGAAGGTGTCCTCAGATCTAAAATGAGTTTCTTATAGACAGTAAATAGATGGATTTTGTTTTTTTATCCATTCTGCTACCCTATGTCTTTTGATTGGGGCATTTCGTCCATTTACATTCAGTGTTATTATTGAAAAATATGGGTTTAAAGTCATTGTGTCCTTTGTAGGATTCATGCTTGTGGTGGTGTCTCGGGTATTTTGCGTTCCTTGCAACATTTCCTTCATAGAGTCCCCCTCAGGATTTCTTGTAGGGCTGGTTTAGTGGTGACGAATTCTTTCCATTTTTGTTTATTTGGAAAAACTTGTATCTCTCCTTCTATTCTAAATGACAGGCTTGCTGGATAGAGGATTATTGGCTGCATATTTTTTCTGTTCATCACACTGAAGATCTCCTGCCATTCCTTTCTGGCCTGCCAAGTTACAGTAGATAGGTCTGTCACCACTCTCATAGGTTTCCCTTTGTATGTTAGGGCCCTTTTATCCCTGGCTGCTTTCAGAATTCTCTCTTTGTCCTTATATTTAGCCAGTTTCACTATGATATGTTGTGCTGAAGATTGATTCAAGTTACGTCTGAGGGGAGTTCTCTGTGCCTCTTGAGTTTCAATGTCTGTTTCCTTCCCCAGATTGGGGAAGTTTTTTACTATAATTTGTTCAAGGACTCCTTCAGCGCCTTTCCCTCTCTCTTCCTCTTCTGGAATTCCTATGATACGGATATTATTCCATTTGATTGTATCGCTGAGCTCTCAAACTCTCCTTTCATGTTCCTGGATCAGTTTTTTCTCTTTTTCTCAGCTTCCTCTTTTTCTATAATTGTGTCTTCTAAATCACTTATTCTCCTTTCTGCTTCTCCAATCTGTGCATTGGATCCCTCCATTTTATTATGCATCTCATTTATTGCATTCTTAAATTCATCACAACTATTTTTATGTGCCACAGTCTTTGTAGCAATAGTTTCTTTGGTCTTCCATGCCTTTTTCCAGCCCAGCAATTAATTTTATGACTATTGTTCTAAATTCTTGTTCAGCTATGTTGCTTATATATGTTTTGAGGTGTTGTTTAGCTGTCATTTCTTTCTGGAATTTCTTTGGAGGAGAGTGCTTCCATTTTGTCATTTTAGTTAGCTTTCTATCTCTTGTTAGTTTTAAAAGCTTGTTATGCACTCTGCACCTGTGAGCACTGCTATACCAAAGAAGGCTTTTGACTGTCCAGGGCCTGTCCATTCAGGAAGTGTTCTTTGAATAGTGTCTCTTGGTCTCTCTTGTTGAGACCTTGGTTATTTTATTTCCCTACTCGTAGTGATATTTGGGGCTTTCCACCATGTGTACTTTGGCTTGTTTCTTGAGGTAGCCCTGGAAACGAAAACAGACAGACAGACATACAGGGAACAAAGGTACACATATGCACAAACAAATCCAACAGACATGCAAACCTAAAGGGAAAAAGAAAAAAATAAAAAGGAAGGGACACACACACACACACACACGAAATAAAATTTTAAAAAAAAGAGGAAAGAGGGAAGACAAATAATAAAAATAAAAATACATAAAAAAAGAAAAAAAAAAAACAACCAACGGACAAAGGACAGTCTAAAGCATAGAACCAGAATTCCCAGCTACAAATAAAGAGCTGGGTGTATGCAGTGCTGATGGAAGAGCATATACAAAGAGAGAAATGACAGGGCTGGGGGGAGGAAGCGAAATTGGAAATGAAATGAGCAGGCTGAGAGACTAAGAGGCTTAATTCAGAGAGAGAAAGAGGGGAGTTTAGTTACAGGCGAGGTGAAAGAAATGAATGCTACTCAGAGAAACTATATAGTCTGATTACTCCAGGAGAGAGAGAGAGATAAAAAGGTAGTGGTGGAGGTGTAGACTACACATCTAGAGAATGGATTAAATGTGACTGTTTAAGCAAGCCAGTGACCAGAATTAACAGGGCAGTGCATCTGTGTTCGTCTTGCGTGGGCTCCAGTTAAAAAAAAAACAACTCTCTAACAGGGATGGGTGTGGTTTGGTGTAGGCAGGTTTTAGCCTCCACTATGCCCCACCGCCTGCTCCCTGAGGCCCCGCCTTGGTGGTTGTGGAGAGAAAAGTGGCAGCACCCCATTCCCTTCTCGAACCAAGAGTTGCAACTCACTCTTTTGGGTCCGATCTCCTTTTGCTGTGGGCGTAGTCAAGATGGGCCTTGCTCTATATCCCAAGCCAGGCCTCGTTTCCAGATCTTAGTCCACGGGCCCCATTGATAGCACCCGAAATAAAAACTCGCAGGCTAGTCTCTCAGAGCAGTTTCAAGCCTCTCGCGTCCCCCCTGGGGGTTGAGCCAAGCCAGAAGTACAAAGACACAGCTTCAGGTGCCGCTGCATCCCCTCCAGTTTGAGCTGGTGAGCGCGGAGCAGTTTCTCCTGGGGTCGTCTGGGACAAGTGCGTCGCGCCTAAGGTCAGCTGGACTGCAGGAAACCGGATCCAGCTATTTCTATATATTCCAATTTCCTTGGTGAATTATTTAAAGTTTAAAGGCAGTGTATCTTAGGAAACTTTTATACCAAGAACCCAGAAAAATAGTTTGTGAATTTAAATGGTTGTGCCAGACAAAGTGGGGCTCTGATTCCAAAAGACTTTATTTCTCACAAATCTAAATGTATCCATATTGGTGGAATGCCAAGTCCTTTCAAAGAATGAGTATGGCCTCTATGTATGGCTTCTATGTCAGATAATAGAGGGTACATTGAAGAGGGATTTCGGAAGAAGAACCATTTTTAATGGGAATTTATTAGATTTGAAGGCAAGGAAGGTGTCAAAAATGACTCTAATTTTTAACTTACATAGTTGGATAGTTAAAAACATTTGCAATTATAAAGATGACTGCAATGATAAAGTAGATATGAATTATATAGAAACACCACAAATTCAGTTTTGAACATGCTACATTTTCAGTACCTGTCAGTCATTGGAATGGAGCTGTTATGTGTTTCCTAATCCTACATGTATGGTGACGGTCACTGAGATTAAATACAGTCATTACCTTCAAGAAGTATATATGATATTATTAAAAAAAAGATTGGTATTATTTTTGCCAATATTTACAATACAATTTACAGTAGAGCTTGTAAGTCAAGCTATATGCCTTTAGACCTAATAGAGTATGGTACTGAAAAAAACAAAGCTGACATTTTTAACGTTTCCTTTTTTCCTGTATTCATCTATTGGCTTGATTGTTCACTCAGTGAGTAAATAGTTGAAGGGTTATTTTTCTTACCATTTAAATTTCAGTAGAATTTTATTTTTTTATTATATAGTTGGCATACAATGTTAGTTTCAGATGTATAACATAGTGATTCAGCAATTCTATATGTTACTCAATGCATAGCATCTTAAGTGTACTCACCATCTGTCACCATACAACATTATTAGAATGTTATTGACTATATTCCTTATGCTGTACTTTTAATCTCCATGACTTTTTTTTAATAACTGGAAATTTGTACCTCTTAATCCCCTACCCTCTCACTTATGACAACTACCAGTTCTCTGTATTTATCAGTATGTTTTTGTCTTTTCCATTGCTTTTTTTTTTTTTTACTTCATTTGTTTTTTTGTAGATTTCACATATAAGTGAAATTACATGGTGTTTGTCTTTCTCAGTCTTACTTGTTTCACTTAGCATTATGCCTTCTAGGTCCATCCATGTTGTCTCAAATGGCAAGATTGCCTTCTTTTTTTAGGTGTAATAGCTTTATGCCCACACACACCTCATCATTATATCTATCTCTCTCTATATAAATATATAAATAAATATTATATAGAGATAGATAATTATAAGTAAAAATATAGAGAGATAGATAAAAAGATGTATATATATATATCACATATATATGTATATATATAAACACCACATCTTTATCCATTTTTCTGTTGACACTTAGATTGCTTCCATAGCTTGGCTATTGTAAATAGTGTTGGAATAAATGTAAGGGCATATATCTTTTTGAATTAGTGTTTTTCATTTTCTTGGGCTAAATCCCCAATAGTACAATTACTAGATTGCATGGTATTTACATTTTCAAAACTTTAAGGAAATTCCATAAAGTTTTCCATAGCGGCTGCATCAGTTTACATTCCCACCAACAATGCATGATGGTTCTTTTTCACCACATCTTCACCAACACTTGTTATTTCTACTAGCCATTCTGACAATGGTATTATCTCATTGTGGTTTTGATTTGCATTTCCCTGATGATTATTGATGTTGAACATGTTTTCATCTGTCTGTTTGCCATCTGTATATAGTCTTTGGACAAATGTCTCTTGATGTCCTCTGCCCATTTTAAAATTGGATTGTTTTTGATGAGTTGTAGAAGTTCCATATATGATTTAGATATTAACCCCTTTTCACATACATCATTTGTAAATATTTTCTCCCATTCAGTAGGTCAACTTTTCATTTTGTTGGTTTCCTTTGTTGTGTGAAAGCTTTTTGTTGTTGATATAGCCCAATAGTTTATTTTTGCTTTTGTTGCCCTCCTCTCTGAGGAGACCTATCGAGAAAAATGTTGCCTAAGGCTGAGGTCAAAGTGACCACTGGCTTTGTTTCCTTCTACAAGTTTTGTGATTTCAGGTCTTATGTTTAGGTCTTTAATCCATTTTTGGTTTATTTTTGGGTATGGTATAAGAAAGTGGTTCAGTTTCATTCTTTTACATGTAGATTTCTAGTTGTCCCAGCACCACTGATTAGACAGCACCACTGTCTTTTCCCTATTGTGTATTCTTTCTTTTTCATAGATACATTGACCATATAAATATGGATTTATTTTTGGGCTCTCTATTCTGTTCTACTTTTGTGTCTACACTCTGTTTACTTTGTGTCTACTTTTGTGTCTACACTGTGTCTATTCTGTAGCTAGTTTTGTGACAGTACCATATTACTTTGATTATTATGGCTTTGTAGTGCATCTTGAAGTCTGGAATTGTGATACCTTCAGCTTGATTCTTTTTCAAGATTGCTTTGGCTATTTGGGGTCTTCTGTGGGTCCATACTAATTTTAGCATTATTTGTTCTACTGAGAAAAAGTACTATTGTATTTTGACAGGGATTGTGTTACATAGTAAAGATACTTTAATATTAATTCTTCCAATGCAAAAGCATGGAATGTCTTTCCATTTGTGTTTAATTTCTTTCATTAATGTTTCATAGTTTTCACACTACAAGTCTTTCATCTCTTTAATTAAATTTATTCCTACATATTTTATTCTTTATGGTGCAATTTTAAGTGGATCATTTTCCTAATTTCTCTTTCTACTGCATTGTTAGTAATGTAGATAAACACAACCAATTTGTGTATTAATTTTGTATCCTGAAACTTTACCAAGTTTACTTATTACATTTAATCATATTTTGGTGAAATCTTTAGGGTTTTCTATGTATACTATCATGCCATCTGCAAATAATGACAGCTTAATTTCTTCCTTAATAATTTGGATGTTTTTTTATTTCTGGTCTGATATCTATGGCTAGGGCTTACAGTTAGTACTATGGTGAATATGAGTGGCAAGAGTGAACGTTCTTGTCTTGTTCCTGATCTTAGAGGAAAAGCTCTCACTTTTTCACCATTGAGTATGATGTAAGCTGTGAGGTGTATATGTTTAGCTGTGGGCTTTTCATGTATGATTTTTGTGTTGAGGTATGCTTCATCTAAATCCAGATTTCTAGATATCTAGATTCAGATTTTCAGTGTCAAAACTCATTAATGAATTTTCTAGAAAATTTCTAAGCTTTGTTAGAATTAGGTTATTGTGAGAATGCAACTTTCCTAATATGTTTTAGAAATCGTTTTTTGGGAGCTAACTAAAAGTCATTGGTTGGGAGAGATGAAAAACCACTTTAGAATGTGATGAAAGTAATGTTCAGGAAAAAAATCCTACATTTGTATAAAGTTGTGTGGATGAGTATATAATGGATTGATACATGTATGTATGTATGTGTTTGTGTATATCTATTTTCAAAAAGTGTTTAGAAGGAAGTTTTTAATTAAATCTTCTCTATGACAACTGTGTGAGGAAAGTGGAATAGCCTGAATTTTGTTATGTTCATTTCTTAGTTTGGGACACTATAGCTCAGAGTCCCCACCTGTAACTCCTTAATGGTGGAGTCAGGATGAGTGTGACATCTCTGCATACTCAGTTCAGGTCCGCTTCCACTCTTCTGAACAGATAACTATGGAGTGGGGAAATATTATAGGAAGAAATAATTGATTTTTGACAAGCTTAATAAAACAGTACTACATTGGGTCACTTAGATCTTCTACTTGGAGTTTATAAATTCAAAAACTTCAGAGTAGTCACTCTAATGGATAAGGAACAATAAATGGGGTGAGATGAGCCATCTAACAGTTATTAGTATGCCCTGGAGCTTGGAAACAAGCATGTATGCTAAGGTTGTTGGCTCCTTATAGTACAATAAAGTGTCATAAAAATGATTAGCAAGGAGTGATATCAGTTAGATGGCAGGGTGGGAAGCCCTAGGACATCCTCCCCTACAAACACATCAATTCAACCACAATTAATGAACAAATTTCCTTTACGAGAAATTCACAAACTAACTGGATGGCTCTTAGACCCTGGAAAATGCAAGATCAGATTCCCTGAAGCCACTTGGGAGTTTTTGGATGCCCTGTCACCAGAATCCCTATCCATGGAACAGTGTCCTACAGTCACAAAGAGACCCTCTGCTACCAGTTTCTTTAAAAGGAGGGGACTTCTGACTTCTGGGGACTAGCTGCTGCCTTGCCAGTCTTGGAGATCTAAAGGGCCTGGCATAGTTTAGCTGCCTGGGTAGGGGGAAGGGGGAATAAAGAAGTCAGCTTCTGCTGATAGATGACATAGCACCTCCCTTCAGCTCAGTACAGAATGAGTAGTCAAAAATTATGGCTGCCTTCTTCTCCCTGAGGAGGGTAAGAGTTTGCCTTGACACCTAATATCACCAGCTCTTTTGGGAGTTGGCCAAAGAATAGCCTTCTAACTTGCCTGTCCCATGGTGCTGATGGGAACTGGCAAACTCTAGCTGTCTGGGGACAAGTGAGAACAGACATGGAGATTTGGGCTGGCAGCTGTCATTGCCCCCTTCCCCTGTTCAGCAAGAGCAAGTGGATGAAACATTCTAGCTCCCAGTTTCTCTATGAGGAAGGAAAGAATTGGATGGAATGTCCAGAGATCCAACTTTTCTTGGGGCTGTTCAGTGCATCTGATAAAGGATGTATGATTCCATAATGATGGTTACATGTCATTACTCCTTTCTCCAAACCTGTAGAATGTACAACACGAGGGGTGAAGTATAATGCAATCTATGGATTTTGACTGATTATGATGTGTCAGGTTAGGTTCATCAGCTGTAACAAATGTATCGCTTTGCTAGGGCCTGCAGACAGGGAGGCCATGCATGGGTGGGGTCAGGGCTGTATGAAAAATATCTGTAACTTCTTTTCAATTTTTCTTTAAACCTGAAAGTTTCCTAAAAATAAAGCCTTAAAGAAAATAAAGCAGAAATGTAGGAAATGTCCAGGTGACTAGCAAAACTGTTTTAAGTAATGTACTTATATTTTTATATGGAAAGTTGGGTGGCTCAATTGGTTGAGCATCTGACTCAATTTTAGCTCAGGTCATGATTCAGGATCGTGGGATGGAGCTCTGTGTTAGGTCTGTGCTGAGCATGGAGCCTGCTTAAGATTCTCTCTCCCTCTCCCTCCCCACCCCCGCAAATAAAAACAAAGAAAACAAGAACGTTTAAATAGGCAAATGGAGTTATTTTTCAGCATATAGAAAATCTAATAAACTGACCTTTGACTTTTAAGTAAAGTGCTATAATTTTGGTGACTATAATAGAATGCTGGGTGTGTGTACTTATGCCTAGTTTATATAAGAATAACCATGTCACATACAGCTGTCATACAAGATACTGCTCAATCATTTTAGTTTGGATAAGAAAATTTGCCTCTGAACTGTGAATTACAAAATCACTTGGGAGCAAACAATTTGACACAAATGTGACATTTGAAAATGAAATTGCATCAATAATGTGGCTACTCCTCTAGATTTCACTGGAATTGTCAATAGTGATTTGGAAAGGAGCTTGGACCTGGCTATGCACCTGCTTCAGTAGCAGTGCTGCTACTTATCAGGTACGGTGTCAGATAAACTTCGTGAAGATTTAAAGCCTTAGAGATAAGCATGCAATTGAAAATGCATTCCTATTATGCATTTAGGGCAGTGTGATACTACCTGTTCTCTAAACTGAATTTTAAATAGCTGGAGCTATTGGAAACTAATTTCACAGGTTAAATGCTAATTTTCCTGGATCATTCTTATTATGCCTCATTGTAATATTCCATTTTAAAATATAAATTTGGAATTATTTTGTGTTATTTTATGGCTGGGGTTATTCGTAAGAAGCTACAAAGTGATTTTTAAGCACGAGCATATTAAAACCAGCTTATGCTGATGGTTTTTCTACCTACAAGAGTCTTTGCCTAGAAGGCTTTCAAATATGAAAACAACTGCTTCCATTTGGCATACTTTTAATCAGTTTATGGCTTAGACCCAGAGATGAGTGGTTTTGATAAGCAATCATCTGGTATGGTGCTGAAATAAAGCATGTCTCAAAATGCATTGTTCTACTTTAAAAAAAAATCAGATGATCTGCATCATGTCTTATATGACTATAAATCTTTTAAGGATGATGTTGAAAGAAGAATCTGGTTGAACCATCTGTTGAGCCATTGGGAGTGTCCTCGCTGATCACTTACTAGTTCTTTGTTTTGGGCAATTTGCCTAACTCCCCAGGACCTTACTTCCCTCATCCGCAAATTGGTATGATAATACCTACCTCACAGAGTTGTTCTGTGATATTTAAAAAAATAATATATATGTGAAACTACTTTTACAAACTACAAAGTCTTCTATGAGTTGGGTTAAGACTGTGGTTCTCAACCAATTTGTCCTGTAGGGATCATTTGGTAATGTCAGGAGGCATTTTTTTTGATGTTTGTTTGTTTGTTTATGGAGGGAGGGAATCCCAAGTAGGCTCTGTGCCTTAGCATGGAACCTGATGCAGGTCTTGATCTCAGGAGCTGTGAGATCATGACCTGAGCCAAAATCAAGTGTCAGACACTTAACCTACAGATGCCCCTGTCAGGAGGCATTTATGATGGAATTTGGGGTAGAAAGTGTGCTATCAGCATCTAGTACATGGAGGCCAGGGATGCTGCTGAGTGTCCTATAGTTCACAAGATAGTCCCTTACAACAGATAGTTCCCTGGACCCAAATATCAGTAGCACTGCTGTTGAGAAATCTTGGGTTAAAAATTTAAACCTCAACATCTACTTAACTCTATGGGGCTTACTGTCCTAATTTTCCAATCATTCTTTAGTGGATATAAATGCTCTATTTTTTTAAAATTGAATTTACACTTTAGTTCCAAATATGGTTAGAAAATAATATTCCCTACAGCATTAAAACTTACTTGTATTACATTCTGATAATATATTACTGCACATATTCACTTTTTTAAACTTTCTACTAGGAAAGTGATTAAAGTATCTAAGAAATTGGGAAACCCAATCAACTGACTAGAGAACTTTCATGGATCACAATTATATACAAGGAAATATATCATTTAATCATTTAAAAATCTTGCTGATAGTTTTTATTTTAGCTTGTTATAGGTCCATAATCCATCATTTGAAAATATTAAACTAAATGTGTTTCAGACTAAATGTGTTTCAGATTCTTTTTGGATTTTAGACCAGTACTGTAGTGACAACTTTACATAATATGTACATTATATAAAACTCTGTCACGGTCTGGGGCAGAGCACTGTATTCAATATTTACAGAGTAAAATGTGTAAATAGTCACACTAACTCAGTTAAATGAGCTCATATCTGCTCAGATCATATTTTACCACTAAATGAATTCAGGTCGTATTTTGTTGCCAAATGAATTATAAAACAAGCCTTCTAGTTTTCAGAGCCTTTGTGAATTTCAGAATTGTGGATGAAGTACTATGGACCTATTTGTATCCCTTTATTAAGCATAATGCCTCATGTCTGTGAAGTCATGCCATATCAGCAAAAGAGCAACAGAGTATATAAATTTTGTTACACCAAACAGATAGGCATGCCTTTCCCAAACATTTCAGTAATTATTGGAAAGGGCATGTATATGTGAAACTTGTACTGTCTTAATTAATGTTCCAAGTTATGCCAGACTATATAAATAAGTGTCCCAGTTAATGAGCAGTTACAACCAATTTTCACAGTTAACAAGGAAAATATACTCTACAAAATGAAAACATTCCTGGAAAGGATATAATTTATAATACAATATATTTACAAACTATAATTGGATATATCCAGAGTGAGAGTATTATTAGTGTCTATTTTAATTAATAGTGAATATGTATGTTCAGAACTTGACATAGCTTCAGAACAATGTCACCATGACCATGTGTAATTATGCATCCAATTCTCACTGTGTTCCCTTATGAATGCTTACAATTTTAGACTTGCTTGAGGAAAGGGATGATGGGACAAACACTTGAGAGGCTTATGAAGTGACATAATGAATTGGTGGTGCAAGAAAATGCTTCTCAAAGATGGTACCTTCTGCATAAGGAGTATGGACACAGACTGTGCAGAATTCTAATGAGATTTCTAAATGGGTAGCTTTTTCCCTGGTCAGTTCTTCAAGGCTCCTTCACACTGAAGCACATGATACTGAAGTGTTCAAGGGCTGTATCTCAGTTGATCACCCATATGCTGTGGGAGCCTTGGCCTTGCCTCCTATTCCATATTTAAGTCAAACTTCTTTGTTGGATAGTTTCTTGAAGTGCACTCTGCATTTGAAACCCTTCAAAAGGACTTTGGTTTCCAGGAAATGTGGTCGTAGACAACCTAAAAATATCCCTACTGTACAATATTTATATATGTATGAAATAAAAAATGTCTTTTAAATTCCAGAGCTAGGAATCTAAAAAGTAAAGGACCCTTCCAGCTCCTAAAAATGAAGAAGAGAACCAATTCAGGAAGACTAAGTCTAAAACAGTGGTAAACGAGGAGCCTATACTTTTAAGTCTTAGGTAGTGAGAGAGAAAGGGCTTCAGAAAAATAATGGGAGTTGGAACTAAGTTTCTTGTAAAAAACCTTCAAAGAGCTATACATTCATGAAATGGAAAAAGAAAAAAAAAAACCAAAACTGCCCACTGGCTAGGAAATGTGACAAAACAAGTTGGCCAGACTTGGTTTTGACACTGTGTAGAACATTAAGACATAGGTAACTATTTCAGGAGAACTTACAGTCAGGGCTACCTTTTATGAATTAGCTTCATATTTATAAATGTCTTATAATTTTAGGAAATTCACATCAAATTTTTCCTTGGGGTAACTGACAAGCGATGCCCAATGTTTCTACAGAAACTGACAGAAAACCATATTCAATATAAGCGAATGACCCAAAGTTATCAAACTTGCAAGGAAAAAAAAAGTTAAGAATGACTTAGAAGACATAGCAAATATAGGGTATGACCCATAAACGTTTAGAAATACCATTCACAAACCTTAATATAAACATTTAAAATTTTGAAAGTAATGAAGGAAAAAAATTAGACGTGTAAGGAAGGACAGGATAAAAAAAACAGGCAAACATTTTTTTAAAAATGTTTATTTCTAGGAGAGAGAGAGAGAGAGAGAGAGAGTGAGCGAGCGAGCAGCGCGAGCCAGGGGAGGGCCAGAGAGAGAGGGAGTCACAGACTCTGAAACAGGCTCCAGGCTCTGAGCTGGCAGTCAGCACAGAGCCTGACACGGGGCTCGAACCCATCAACCGCGAGATCATGACCTAAGCGAAAGTCGGACGCTTAACCGACTAAGCCACCCAGGCACCCCAGGCAAACATTTTTAAATGCATAATTGATTGCTTGTTAGAAATTAAAAATATTTTCCAGTGGGTGGGCCTAAAGATAAAATTAGAATATCTTAAGAGGAATTCATGATTTAGAAGGCACGTTTGGGTTGATGACCCAGAATGCAGCCCTGAGACATGAAGATATAGTAAATACGGCTAATAAACGTGGATCACTGAATGTTAAAATTGAACATTATCTACCTGAAAGGGTTCTAGTAGGAGATAGTGGGAAATTTGTTTTGTCATTTAAATAGAAAATAATAGAATTTTTCAG
This sequence comes from Hyaena hyaena, assembly GCF_003009895.1. NCBI lineage: Eukaryota > Metazoa > Chordata > Mammalia > Carnivora > Hyaenidae > Hyaena > Hyaena hyaena. The sequence continues at coordinate 300,812 of NW_024081488.1, forward strand.
AATTTTCTAGACTTTCCACAGACATGACTGCTCATATTCAGGAATTATAGTGAATCCCAACATAATATCAATTAAAGTAAATTCACATTTCGAACATAATAATGAAGTTATTATGAATTAATGAATAATTGAAGAATCCTGAAGACAAAGAGAAGATTTTAAAAGCACCAGAGAGTAAAGAATGATTAGCTGACAGCCTATCAGCTCTTTGTATGTAATTTATCAATACAAATAACAGAAACCATAAAATGGTAGAATGATCTTTAAAGTTATTAATATGGAACTCTATATCCATGTAAACTGTAAGAGTGAGACTAGGGGCGCCTGGATGGCACAGTAGGTTAAGTGTCCGACTTTGGCTTGCGTCAAGATCTCAGGGTTCCCGGGTTCTTGTCCTAATGTCGGGCTCTGTGCTGACAGCTCAGAGCCTGGAGCCTGCTGTAGATACTGTGTCTCCCTCTCTCTCTGCCCCTCCCCAACTCATACTCTCTCTCTTTCTCTCTCTCTCTCAAAAATAAATAAAACACTAAAAAATTTTAAGAGTGAGACAAAATAACACATTCAAAGATTGAGAGAGTTTACTACTAATAGACACTTAAAAAAAAAAGATTATACTATGGGAAGTAGAAAAAAGAAAGTCATACCCAGAAAGAGAGAGAAGAAACAGAATAGTGAGCAAAGAAATTATTACACAGTCAATCAAAATGCACATTATAGTTATATAAAAAAAATGAGTAATAAGTAGTATCTGGGGATAGAAAATCAAGACAGAAATAGGCCTTGTTACTGTAAGATTAGCATTTTAAGACAGGTCACTAATCCATTTAGCAAATATTTGTGAGGCAGGAAAATATGGGAAGAGTGAGAGATACAGCAGAGAGCAGAATAGCAAAATTTACGGCCCTTGTATAGATTTCTTTCTAGAAGGGAGAGGCAGGCAAGTATCAAAGTAAAATCATATGTTGTCTCAGAGGATGATACATATTACAATGAAAAACAAAGCAGAGATAAAGTTTCCTAAATTGGATCAGTTGTCATTTCAAATAGGAGGTGAGAATGGGCTTCACTGAGAGGGGTGATGTTTGGGCAACAAACTGGAGGAAAGAGAGCAAGCGTTTCGGGCAGAGGAAAGAGTCCATGCAAAAGCCCCAAAGAAGGAAGGAGTTTGCCTGGCACGTTTGAGAAGGAGCTGAATCCGAATAAACCAGGAGAGTAATGAGGGGTGAAGCTGGAGAGGATTGGGGGCTTGATGGCAGGGATTCATTGGGTTGTTGGGCTTTTATTCTAAGATGGGAAGGTATTGGAGGCTTTGAAACCAAAGAGTGACAGAGCAAGAATTATGTTTTACACAGATTAGTCTGGATCCTATGTTGTCAATGAACTATTGAGAAGAGGAACAAAAAGGCACAAAGAAGGTTTAGGAAATCGTTGCAATAATCCAGAAAAGTGATGGTGGATGAGAAGTGTCCTAAGGTCCTCCTGTTATTACAGGAGGTACAGAGACTGACTGACATTTAGATATGAAGTCAAATGTGTAAGTTAAACCTGTTAACTCTAAAACTATATGTTTTTGTAAGTAAAAGATGCTCAAATACTAGCAATTTCATACAGTTCAATATAACAGATCTATAACTTTTAATAAAGTTAAGGAAAAAAGAAACTTAAAAAGTTTAATAGACTATAGGAAATAAAAACTAAAAATACCACAGAAAAGGAAGGTAAATTAAAAGCACAGAACATGATGGTAACAACTCTAAATGTATTCATATCAAAATAGATTGGAAAGGACTCACCTTATGGTTAAAAGAGCTTCTAGGTTAAAGAAAATAAAGTTGCTCTAAATTCTTAAGTTCCTAAAACATGCTGCAGAAAGAGGGAAAGTAAAAGTGTGAGAAAATTATATCAGGTCAGTATGAACTCAAGACAGATTGGTGAAATTGTATTGTTTTTTGTTTTTTTGTTTTTTGTTTTTTTTTTACAAAAAATACACTTTAGGGATAATAGAGGGCTGGCATATAATGATAAAAACAGGTCTCAGGAAGAGAAAGTTATATCTCCCGTTCTTAATATTATTGTTTTAAAATAGAGAAAAATTGATGAAAACATGTGCAGATCAAAAAGGCCAGTCTTGGGGGTGCCTGGGTGGCTCAGTCAGTTAAGTGTCTGACTTCAGTAAAGGGCATGACCCCATGGTTCTTGAGTTTGAGCCCCACATCAGGCTTTATTTGTGCTGACAGCTCAGACCTTGGAACCTATTTCAGATTCAGTGTCTAATGTTCTCTCTGCCCCTCCCTTGATCTTTCTTTCTCTATCTCTGTCTCTCAAAAATAAATATTTTTTAAGAAGTCAATCATGAAAAGAATAAACTTCTTTTAATAATTAGTAGATGAAGTAGGGCAAATATTTGATAAGGTTAAAAAAATTAGTATAGCATAGTTAATTGATCTAATGACATGTATAGAATCTTGTATAAAAACAGAATTCATGTCAAAAACAAAATTTATAGAAATTGTTTTATGCTATAAGCAAAGTCTCAAAAACCCCAAAAAGTTGGTATCATACAAGCCATATGCTTTGATCACAGTACAACTAATAACTATAAAAGGAGTAACTTAAAAGCTTCCAGATATCTGCATATTAACACATTTTAAGGGGGGGATGACATTTATTTTTAATAAATCCTAGAAAATAGACATTGGAAACTATTTTGTGTAGTTTATTTTATATAGGTTATATCATATGGTAAAAATATCACACATCAAATTTGAGGAATATAGCAAAAAGGATTTAATGGACATGGGAAGACTTAAAATTTTAAGAAGAAAGGTTGAAAATTAGCTAAGCACCTATATCTGGAAATGATATAATAGAAGAAAATCTCTAATAACTATAATTGCAGAAATTATTGATACAGAATTTAAAGGAATAGTGGATAAGATGAACAAAGCCAGAAGATAGTATTTTGAAAATAGTAAAATTATTGGCTTGCTGGATCAAAAATATAGAAGACACAAATAGTGCTAGGAATAATGACATCACAATTATAGGTATAATAGAGAAGAACAGGTAGAATTTTATGAAAAATGTTATGCCAATAAATTTGAAAACTTAGATGGAATAAACTTCCTTAGAAAAACATACCACACTGGCCCAAGAAGAAATGGAAAACCTGACTAAATATGTAAAAAAAAAAAAAAAAAAATTACCCTCTCCAAACCCAAGCCAAAAATGCTGGGCCTAAACAATTTTACTGGTAAGTTCTGGCAAGCATTCAAGAAACAGATGCATCCGTCTAAGTCATTGTTAATCTCTTTAAAAAAAAATGTATATCATGGTGCATGTGCTTTTCTATTTAATTTTAGGCATATTTAGGCTCTGAAATTCTGTATGGAGCCTTGAAACTCCTAGCTTTTCTAATTATAAATTTGTAGAAAAAGGATTTATAGGAAAAAAAAAAAAAGGACTGTTTATGAAGTCCAAGGAGATAGAATTTTTATTTTAGGAATATTTTCAAAGAGGCTAGTAGATAAAAATGAAAGGTAAGATCACACTCAAAAATATATGTATTTACTACCTGTTAGGAATGGAACCATGTATTAGAGTTTGTATATGATTTCCTCTTGTTTTATCTTATAACCATTTAAGTGTCCTATGTTCTTATCTGTAGAAAATCCTTTGTGAAATAATCTGTTTTTGAAAGTATAAAGTTATCTTTTGAACAACATAGTCTTTAATCTCACATCTTTGCAAACCAATTATTTTTCATGGAAAGTAACATCCAGTCTGGGGTACCTAACTCTATTCTCTACATATATGTTCAGGAATTTTTTGTTTGTCTTTTCCCCCTCTAAATACAAATGTGAGCTAATAAATAAATAGATTTAATAGATTTTCCATTTCTAAAAAACATGTTAAAGCAATTTTTCTCATGACGATAACATTAAGTAGACCAGGATAATATGAGAAGGCAATTCATGAGCAAAACATTACTAATCTAAATGCAAAATTCCTAAATTAAACAGTTGGCAATTCAATTTCAGCAGATGTTAAATAATAATAAATCACTATTAGGTTGGGTTTATTCTAAAAATGCAAGAATAACTTGATAAATCTATTAATAGATCAAAGGAGACCAGTTATATGATCTAAATAAAGAAAAAGCATTCTGAAAAACTTCAACATTACTAATGATAAAATCTCTTATCAAACTCTGAATAAATCTAATGAATAGAATCTACCAGAAACACAGTATAACATCATTCCTGAGTACTATTACCTTACACACACCCACTTCAAGAATAATGGCAGAAATAAACAGGATGCTTTATAGTGCTCTTTGTGGTCAAGTGTAATTTTTACCACTAAACATTTCCCTGAAGGTGAAGCCTGGTTAGGTGCCTGGGGTTCTTCATGCAATAGTTTCAGGTCACAACTCATTTTGCAGTTGCCAAAACTCAATCTTTTCATCCTGGAGAAGTTACTAATCCCCAAACCTGCAGATTCCAAGTACTGCTCGGTCACAAAGCAGAGTCCTGTGCCTATGATTTTATTGTAGTCTTTTTAAAATTTATTTTTATTTTGAGAGAGAGTATGCACATGCAAGCAGGATAGGGGCAGAGAGAGAAACTCTCAAGCAGGCTTCACACTCTGCAAGGAGCCAGAGGCCAGGCTGGATCTCACCACCTGAGTGGAAATCAAGAGTTGGTCACTTAGCCAACTGAGCTACCCAGGCATCCCAATCTTAGTCTGCTTTTATCTGGCTCTTAGAGATTTTCTGTACTTTTAGTTGAGCTTAGAAATGATTTTAAAAGTATGATTAATATAATTTATCCAGAATTTGAATGTTTTGTGGCAGCTGTGGGAATTTAGCACTCTCTCCCTATTATTAAAAGTTTCAGAAAAATTAGCTCTTTGTGATAATAGTTACAGATACTTTTCATGGTTAAGTCATTTGTTATTTGACACTAAATACAGTAATATATGGGTCAGCATATACTACAGTGTTTAGCATAGCCCCCAATAAGTACTTTTCTTTGCTGGTTGTTTTGTAGATGGCCCTTCACCCTAAAATTATACACACACACACACACACACACACACACACACATATATGTATATATATACACACACACATATATATGTCATATATATATATATGACTTCAGGGAACAAAAGACCTAGTATGTTAGGAGAAAACAATTTATCTCATAAAATTAACCATTTTCTTGGATGAGTTAATTTATACATTTAATAGGATAATAATGAAAATGGTAATGGGATATTTTTATAAGCTAGAAAAAATGGATTCTAAAGTTCATATAAGGGATACCTGGGGGGCTCAGTTGGTTGAGCATCTGCCTTTGGCTCAGGTCTTGATATCACAATTTGTGAGGTCGAGCCCAGTGTCCTGACAGCCCAGAGCCTGGATCCTGCTTCTGATTCTGTGTCTCCTCTCTTTACCCCTTTGCACACACATGCACAAATGGGCACACAGTAGGTGTTTTATTTAAGCATGTGTTAAGATTATGATAATTAAAAATAGCCAGACACTGGTGCTTAGATATGTATATAGACAGATAATAGAATGTAATGGAAAATCCAGAAACAATTGTAAATGCTCATCAGAATATAGTTTATGATAAAAAATGTCATTTATGAACAGTAGTAAAAATGTAGATTTAATGAATGGCTTTGGGTGAATTGGTAAACATTTGGAGAAGAATAAAATTGGATTCTCTTAAATTCAGAAAAAACTGAAAATTTATCAAAAAACTAATGTTTTTGAAGTCATGAAAATATTAGAAGAAATTGTGGAGCAATATTTTTATTACCTATAGCAGAAAAGTCCTTTTTAAGTATGTTTCTAGGGGCACCTGCGTGGCTCAATTGTTTAAGTGTCCGACTCTTGATTTTGGCTCAGGTCATGATCTTGTGGTTTGTGGGATGGAGCCTCACATAGGGCTCTATGCTGACAGAATGGTTAGTGGATTGTATTTCTTTCTAGAGGCTTTAGGGAAGAATATTTTTGGTTCTTTTGGATTGTCAACTAATTCATTTCCTTGAAGTTGTAGCATCCAAGTTCCCATTCTCTTGTTGGCCATAAGTTGATGGCCATTCCAAGCTTCTAGAGAGGCTGTACTTCTTGGCTCCTGGTATATGACAGACCCCTCATTCCAAATCTCTTTGACCCTTTTCCACCATTGTATCTTTCTTTCTCATAGCAACTGAGAAAGTTCTCTGCTTTTAAGGGCTTGTGTGATTATGTCAGACCTATCTATATATTCCAGGATAACCTCCTCATCTCACGGTTCATAACCTTAATCACCTTTGCAAAGCCCCCTTTGTCATGCAATATAACAACATCTTAGGTTACGGGAATCAATCCTGGTTGTCATTGAGGCCATTATTCTGCCTCCTACATTGTTAATATTTTTGTTTTAAATAGTCTATTATCCTTAAAATGAAAAAAAAACCCACTTTCCTTTAATATTTACAACGTGTTTATCATTCTTTGGTTTTTAAATTTTTTTTTAATGTTTATTTTTTGAGAGAGACAGTGTGTGAGTGGGCGAAGGGTAGAAAGAGAGGGAGACACAGAATCTGAAACAGGCACAAGGCTCTGAGCTGTCAGCACAGACTCTGATGTGGGGCTCAAACTCAAACTGTGAGATTATGTCTTGAGCCAAAGTCAGAAGCTTAACCACCTGAGCCACACAGGTACCCCACCATTCTTTGTTTCTTTGTTTAGAATCCAAGTCTTCATGTGTTAGAATGGTCCTTCATCCTGAAAAACGTCCTTTAGGAACAGCTGGATAGCTCAGTAGGTTGGGCATCTGACCTTGGCTCAGGTCATGATCTTACCATTTTGTGGGTTTGAACCCTTTGTTGGGCTCTGTGCTGACATCTCACAGCCTAGAGATCAGAGCCTGGAGCCTGCTTCAGATTCTGTGTCTTCCTCTCTTTGCTTCTACCCTGCTCTCACTCTCTCTTTCTCTCTCTCTCTCTCCAAAACTAAATAAACATTTAAAAAAGCCTTCTTTTAAATTTTTTTGCATGCATATCTATGGGTGACAAAATCAATTAGACTTTCTTTGAAAATGATTTTAGTTTGCACTTGTTTTGGAAGGATATTTTCACTGAATATAGTACACTAGATTAACTCATTTTTCTCTCAGCACTTTAAAGATATTGCTTCTTTGTCTTTTTGCTTGCAACATTTTTGATGGGAAGTCAGTAGTAATTTTCATTTTTGTATGCTTATGTTTAATTTGTCTTTATCTCTGGCTGCTGTAAGATTTTTCACTTTTTTCATGTTTTTTTTGTAATTTGGTTTTAACATGCTTTGATAATGATTTCTTTGTGTATATTATATTTGGGATTCATTGGCTTTGTATGATAGGTAGTTTTCACCAAATTTAGAATATTTCTGTTATTCCTTAAAATATTATTTCCCTTCCTTCTTGGACCCCAATTGGCATATTTTAGGTCTTTAAAAATTTTTTTTAATGTTCATTTTAGAGAGACAGAAGGAGAGTGCTAGTGGGGGAGAGGCAGAGAAAGAGGGAGACAGAATCTGAAGCAGGCTCCACGCTCTGAGCCATCAGCACAGAGCTGGACATGGGGCTCCAACCCACGTGAGCTGACATTGGATGCTTCAGTGACTGAGCCACCTAAGCGCCCCAAGTATATTTTTGATTTTTGATATTTTGCAACCTGTCTCTGAGACTGTTATTTTTTAGCATCCCCCCACGCCCCTTCTCTGCTTTAACTTGGATAATTTCTTCAGGTTCGCTACTCACGAATCTTTTATACATGTATATGTAGCTGAGCCCATTTGGTGAAATTTTTTTCTTCAGATACTGTGTTTCACATCTCTAAGGGTTCTACTGGCTATTTTTTAAAAATAATATCATATTTTTCTCATTTAAGTCATATTTTAACTTAAATCCTTAAATATTTATAATAATTATTTAAAAGTCCCTATCACTTTATTACTTAATATTTTTTTCTACTGAATAATTTCTGGTTAGGAATCCTATTTTTCTGCTTTATTGAAAACCTAATAGCTAATTGGATACTGAACATTGTCAGCATCCCATGGTGCCTAGATTTTGCTTTCCTCCTTTAGAGAATGTTGCATTTTGTTTTGATAGTTATTTGAAGTTCAGTTTCATTTTTTCAAGGATTCTTTTTAAGGGTAAAGAAATTTTTTCAATGTTTATTTATTTTTGAGGAAGAGGGAGAGACAGAACATTAGCAGGGAAGGGGCAGAGAGAGAGAGAGAGATACAGAATCTGCAGGAGGCTCCAGGCTTTGAGCTGTTAGCACAGAGCCTGACATGGGGCTCGGACTCACAAACTATGTGGTCATGACCTGAGCCCAAGATGGACACTTAACCAAATGAGACACCCAGGTGCCTCATTTTTTAAGTTTCTTTTTCTTTCTTTTTTTTTTTTTTTTAAAGGAGACTGAAGAGTAGGTTGTACTGTGGTGCTAGTTTGCCCCTACTAGTAATGTGTGATACTTTCAGGGTTTGTACTAAATGACGTAGATATTTAATGAGGTTTCCCTACTCTGACTTGTTGAAACTCTGATATATCTTAAAGTTTTTTGGATTTTAGGAATTTACATCTTAACTGTCCATAATCTAGTTCTTTCCCTGGTAATGTCCTTTGCCAAGCCCCATGGAAATTCACTATACCTACATGTAGCATGCATTTGACCAGTTTCAAATGCATCCAGTTCCAGTCCCAATACCATTCCTGAGCTATTCTCTCTCTCTCTCTCTCTCTCTCTCTCCCAACTGAGCAGAATTGCTATGGTATGCTTAGGATCCCCTTTTCTACATGTGGTAAATTAATGGATCTGGGGGAACAGAGCCATGATGATTACAAAGCTCATCTTGTTTTATTTTGTTTTTGTTTGTTCTCTCAGTTACCCTAGTCCTCTATTTGTTGTCCAATCCAATTTTCTAAGGATGTTGTTATAAGGGTAATTCTGGTCTAATAACACCAGTTATTGGAGGATAAATTTGGTACTAAATATTTCATGATGGCTGGGCACAGAAATACAAATCACTAATTTTTATTTTTTAAATGTAAGTGTTAGTTATCTTACAGTGCACTATAGGTTTCAGGTATAGAATTCAGTGATTCATCCCTTACGTACAGCACCCAGTGCTCATCACTAGTGCCCTCCTTAATACCCACCATCCATCTAGCAGATGGGCCAAATCATTAATTTTTAAGATCTATTTTAGAAAAACAAATCAACTTTACTCTGAAATATGTCATACATAAAAGGCAGGCCTATAAATTAGATGTCTTTGAGGTATTTAAGATGAGCTTGATAGGGCACCTGGGTGGCTCAGTCGGTTGGTCGTCCGACTTCAGCTCAGGTCATGATCACACGGTTAGTGGGTTTGAGCCCGCACTGGGCTCTGTGCTGATGGCTAGCTCAGAGCCTGGAGCCTGTTTTTGGATTCTGTGTCTGCCTCTCTCTCTGACCCTCCCCTGCTCATTCTGTCTCTCTCTCTCTCTCAAAATTAAATAAAACATTAAAAAATAAATTTAAAAAATTACAAAAAATAAGATGATCTTGAAAATCAATTATTGTAGTATTATAAATTAATCTACAAATTATCTGATAAACATATTGAGTCGATTAAAAACTAATGTCAGTTTTCTGAATTTCACCATTTTCATTCATTCCCCAAGTTGTGTGTACAAATAACTTTTTTTGGTAATTTGTTTTGACATTTAGTCATTTTTAAGAGACAGAGTATGAGTGGGGGAGGGGGAGAGAGATGGACAGAGAGAGGGAGACACAATCTGAAGCAGGCTCCAGGCTCTGAGCTGTTGGCACAGAGCCTGATATGGGGCTTGAACCCAAGAACCATGAGATAATGACCTGAGCCAAAGTCAGATGCTTAACTGAGTGCCCCATGTGTAGAGATAATTTTTGATAAGGGCATCAGATTTTAAGCTTTCTAGTCTAAGAACCATATACTCTCCTATACTTGATGATGTGTTTCATGATATTAAATGCTCTGGATGGAACTCCGTATTGCTTTTAGTTTCTAAATATTTTTTTAATGTTTATTAATCTTGAGAGAGGGCATGAGCATATGAGTGGAAGGAGGGACAGAGAGAGGGAGAGAGAAACCTACACAGGCTCCAGGCTGTGGGCATAGAGTCTGATGCAGGGCTCAATTTCAGTAACTGTGAGATCATGACCTGAGCTGAAGTCAAGAGTTGGAAGTTTAATGGACTGAGCCACTCAGGAGCCCCTAGTTTCTAAATTCTTGTATAAAATTGTACCAAATCTAAACTATTGTAACATCATAAGAGTGAGCTACAAACCCATACTTCCATGAAGTTAACACCAGTAAATAGTCTCTAAAGCTAAGATATGAAGTCTCATATAAGGCAGATTTAAAAAAAAAATAAGTTTAATTTTTAACATGAATTATTCAAGAGCAGTAACTAGACCAAAAGGCTGGAGAATTCAACATTTTTAGAAAGTTAATTCAATCACGTTTATGTGGGTGCACATTATAGAGCCAAGGAAAGTGAAGAGCATATTTTCCCTGAATTAGAATAAAACACACTTATCAAGAAGTGAGTATGTATTTGTGCTAAGAAAAGAATGTATCCTGATGATGTGTGAAAATGTTTTTCTCTTGTGTAGTAGATAATCCTTTCAAAGTGAATAGTTGGGATTTGAAGATTCAGCTGGTTCAATATCTTACCCAATTCGAAATGGCTCAGAGGGTAGGGGGGCAATTGATTTGATTAGTCTGTGAAGACTTTGACATTCACTTCTCAATGTGAACATGTTTGGTGGTTTTCTTATCGTAGGGGCACCTTCTGACCTGCAGTTCGCAAAACTATGAATGCTTTGGATGTGATCAGCCAGCTTGGCTAATTCTGAGTTCGGAGCTAATAAACCAATCTATAAGGAGGCTTTTTCATAAGTCTTTTGTATATCTTCCTCCACGGGATGCATTTAAAAAATAATTCAGTGTCAGCATCTATACATAAACTATTATGCATTTATGTAGCTCAGAACACTCTGTTTTAAGACAAAGGCTATTTATGAGGCTAATTAATTAATTTCCATGTGGTAGCTGACACTTCTGTTTATACTAATAAGGAATCACATGACAAGCAGAGTTATTTGCTATGAAATAAACCACAGTTTACTCTGTGGAAATGACATTTTCCCATAGTCCATTTCTTTGTGTCAGTTAAGCCTTAAATGTTCTAAAATCTACTATAGAATGCAAAGACTTATGTGGACAAATTTATTTCTTCAAATTTTATCTCTAAGCTAATTTTTAAGTTTTTCCTTGTGATTTCTCATGAAATCACATTTAATTAACATTAAAACAAAGTATTTATTAGGATTTTCCATTCTTTACATAAGCTTTATTTAGAAAATTCTCTCAATTTTTTAGTCATAAATCCTATTTGACATTTCCCCCCTAGTTCTGGCTGGGCACAAAAGTTATAAGATTCTCCTGACTGATTCGTTAGAAAAGTTAGTAGAAAGTTATGAATTACTCCCACATAGAAATGTAATTTTTGATTTCCCCTCCTAACCTTTCCTTGTTCTCTGAAGTGATTATTCATGTAAAGGACCATATTCATTTATAGATACTAAAGCCATTATTCAGGCTAATGACAGTGGATCCTAAAGACTTAGAGACAGATAAACCTGATAAATCCACTGGCTATTCTGAATGGGCACTCTGACTGGTATCATTAGTACAGCAGTCACATTCAGAGTACCACTGAAGTCACTCTTCCTGCAAGGATGTTGAAAATGGATGACATGGAGTTCTTTTTGAGGCCATTCGCTGTAACAAAATCTCATAAGTTGTGTCATCTTTACAGCAGAGTGCCATAATCATGATGGCTGATCTCTATTACTGCAGAAAGTTCAACCAATTTTATCTGTAACACTAACAGGATATTCCTGAATGCCACTGTTTTGACTATATAAATGTGTTAAGCACTTCTGTCCTTAAGTGATAAAGGACTAGGGGTTGCATTTTTAAAGAAAAATGCCCCCATGAAAATGAGTGAGGATCTCAAAATCTCAAGGACTGTGAAACTAACAATTATGCTTGGAAAACTCCCTGCAGGAAATACGATGGTTGGCTTTGTTCTGAGATTCTCCTCTTCCTGTTGTGGTGCTATGATCTTCTGTGTTTGAAACTCAAGATGAAGTAGACCTTCATCTTCTGTTGAAAGGCCTGACCTTCAGTTTCCTGTGATCCTTTGGTTAAAAGAAATAAAAGGAACTTTTCTTTCCAGTAAGATTGTCTAACAGGCATTGACAACCTTTTCAATTCATCTGTCAAGCTAGGTGGGGCGTGCTAGAGTAAGCTATGTCCCTGCTGAGTAACCTTTACCTGTGACCTGACATTTTAAGCATCTCTTGTTCTATCCTCTGGGGCCCATCCCTATTTTCAGAGTAGAGGTGGAATCCAGTAGAAGGAAATGGAGACTAGACATAGATGGGAAGAGGTACTACAAGTGGATGGGTCAAGTGGTTGCTGGTTACAGACCAGGAAGCCTCCCTATTACCTGCTATGATATTTGTCCTGGACTTGACAAACCTGGATTGAGAGTTAAGGGATCTTGCATATTATTTGTATTTTATTTTTCTTAATTTATTTTGTGGCAGTGTAAATCTCCTGGCTTGTTTCCCTGATATCATTCTATGATACTAAGAAAGTGATGATACTCCTCACCAATTTTATTTCGGAAACACAAATCTTGCTTATGTCATTTCATTAGTCAAAAACATTTAATGATTTCTATTGCCTGCCCTAGAGAATAAGCTCAACTCTTTAGGTGTCCAGCATGAGACTTTATGAACAGGCCTAGGCTCACCTTCCCAACATTCTTCCTGCTACATCTCTCTACATTTCCGTGCTCCAGCCACAACGAGCTGTAACACACCTACTTTAGAGTTCATGTTTGTGCTAAATAAGTCAGAGCCAAAGTTCCTTTCCAGCATCACTCTCTAGCACATGCTCTTCATTTTTCCACTTAATTCGAAGCCCTTTTACCTCTCTGCCATATCTTGTTTCTGTCACTTAATATTTGTACAGTTATTTCGTTCTCAGTGATGTTTATTCTGTACTTCATACTACCTCATGATTTTTATCTTGTTTTCCTTCACCATTTACTGCAAGATATACCTGGTTGCAATGTTGGGCACTTCAATATCTGCATCATCTTTTGTTTTTGAAGTGTGGGTCCAGCAATATCCTCTCTTGATAATCGTGATCAAACTGTGAGATCATGACCTGAGCTGAAATCAAGAGTCAGATGCTTAAGTGACAGAGCTACCCAGGTATCCCAAAAAAGGAAACCATTTATCTTGTAGGTGCACCCTGCCCAGGATTATTCAATAGAGAGCTCATTGGCTGAGAGCTGTTGCATGATGATATATATGATATATATACACATAAACATATGATATATATATATATGGGCTTCTTCATTTTAATGAAGAAAATACAGGGACAAATAGTTTATAAAATAAATGAACAAATAGTTTTATAAGATATTAGTACTTATAGGACCATCATTAAGCAGGATAACTATGCACTTGATATTTCCCATGCCATTTCCTAGATTATTTTCTTTATCTGGAATATACTTTCTAATTATCCTCTCAACTTGGTGGACTTGGTGACCATATTTCCATTTCTCAGTATTTATCTGGAATGTCATCTAAAAGCTCCCCTACTCTTGGAGTTTTTCACACTTGTTTTTATGCTCTGATACTTGGAAATAACTTTATAGTTAACAATTAGCCTAATGATTTGACCCCCAGTCCATACGAATATAGCTATCAAGAGTGTACTTGTCTTTATAACTTATTATCTGATTGTCAAAAAGCCTCTTAAAGCTGAGTGAGAAGTATTAACACATTCAAGTACCTCTTCAAGGTGCTTCTCTTAAGCTCCTAATGACTAAGACTTAGTCATATTTTGGTTTCCTTTCAACCTCAATGAGTTTTTCTATAAAAGTTCAAGAGTCTTCTGTTAGCCAGGTGAGATAGATTCAAATATACATGGAAATCACAGCAGGTTGCCCTAAAGCTAGGGGTGAGGGGAAATGAGGGGTACATTTTAGACTCAGAATCTAAAGAAATTTTAGACATGACCTCTATAGATCATGGCTTTGGAATCAACCTGAGCTAGAGTTAAACCTGGAGGGAAATAGCAAGATGAGTAAGACTTCTCATGTTCCTCAGAATACGATGATTGAAGGCTTAAAACTGCTCTTCATTATGACAAATTTGCAGTTTGTATGTGATTTTACATATTGATATCTTCCTTTGGGTCACAAAAAAAAACCCAGGATGTTTCTAACTGTGATAGGTACTTATAGCTGTGACTAATCCAAGTAGATTAACTTAGAGTTTGATCCTGTCAGAAGAAAATCACAGTAGATTAAATTTTATTAGATAATTATTATCCCAGGAGTGTTTTTGTTGGGTTGCAGTCATACAGTTAGAGAAATGAGTATTTATGAAGGAGATTGGTGCTTTTAAGACCAGATGATATTCATTTGTTAGTTTAAGTGAGTGAAACCTATTACTCAATCACAAATATTCCCATTTTAAATTTGTTTTTATGAAGAGAAGTAGAAGGGAACTAATGTCTGATGAGTGTCTCTGTGAGTCATTCTTCCAGAAGTTTTCCATAGTGTATTTCAGGGAAGTCTTCTGACCACATTCTTTGGCAGATGAGGAAGATGAGGCTCAGAAATATTAGGGAATTTAGTCAGATCACACTGGTCATAACAGGTGGCCCATGTTTTGAAACCAGAAATTTCAGGCTCCAAGACCACACTATCTTTTAAAAATCTTTTTGTAGTTATTTTTACTGAAACATATTTTCCTTTTGATAGTGACTAATGTCTGGCAATCTCAAAGATACAACATATATCTGTAAATAATTATTATAAGTAATGATCATAAACACAAGTGGTTTTAACAGAAAAAAGGTCAACAAAAAATTGCTAAAGTCATTAAAAAAATGTACTCTGTGTGGTTCTGGCTCCCTTTCTAAATGCAGAGGCACTGGCAACTTGGAAAGGGGTTAAGTTTTGGATGTTTATCTAAAGCAAACTCTCAAACCTTTTAAGGAAGGTGTTCCTATCACATGAGGGTTCACTGTGCACAAGGATACATTTAATTTGGGCCTATAGTACTTGGTAAGAACTTTTCTTCATCAGAAAATAGTCCTTCAGAAAAGGCACAGTTCTGAATGTTATATTTCAAGGGGCAAAATTCACTATTTTTGGAGTTGAAAGGCCTGATATTGGACATTAAACTTTATTAGGTTGTGATGATAAGTTTTGATTTTTTTTAAATTTTAATGTTTGGTGGAATGTAACCTTTAACAGATGATCAACCAGCTTTAAATTGTCTAAATGCCCTGACATACAGAAGTACACAAAAGTACCAATTTTCATCTTCATCTTTGTAAAGATTACTAAGGTAGATTAAACAAGTACTTAAAGAAGCAAGTATTATATAAATTCTTGTGTATTAATATATTTACGTAAAGTGCATTGAGTCATTTTTTCATATCTTTCTGGAGCCTCCCTGTAGAAAATTAAAAGTGAGTGTGGTTTTGTTTTAGGTGCCAAGAATTTTAAGATTGTTATGAGAATTTATGGTGTTCTGAGGTGGGAATATTTTCCCTTTTTTCTGAATACCTTATACTTACTGAGTGCCTTCTATGGAGATATGTACTATCCTTAATGAAAGATCCTAAGATCTTCTTTTTATTTATTTTTTTTAATGTTTGTTTACTTTGAGAGAGAGGACTGAGTGCAAGCAGGGGCAGAGAGAGAGAGACACGGAATCCCAAGCAGGCTCCAGGCTCCAAGCTGTCAGCACAGATCCAGACATGGGGCTCAAACCCCGTTGGACACCTGAACTGACTGAGCCACCCAGGAGCCCCAATATAATGTACTATCCTTAAAGGCTTACAGAAATAAGCTTATTTAATCTGTCTACAACCTGATAAGGTAACTACTACTATTATCTTCATTTTGCAGTTGAGAAAATTGAGGATCAGAAGTTGAAAAATTTGCCCAAAGTTACACAGCTTTTATATGAGGAGCTGGGCTTTGAGTCCCTGCAGTCTCCACAGGCCATGCCACTGTCCAGCGAGGATGATAATTCTCCCTGTTTCTGATTATGTGATGTGTAGCTGAGATGATGGTGGCTACACGTATAAGGGGTCACTCTAAAATAGACACGCCGTTGCTTATTTTGCAGAGTGATTAGGTAGCATCTTCTAGAAAACTGAATGGGTAGGAGGAGAGGGAAGGAAGGAAAGAAAAAGAAAAGGAAGCAAAACCCTAAGATACTAGCCATCAAGAAAATACTGAGGATGCAGTCGAGAGTGAACATCTTGCCCTGGCAATAAGCAAAGAGAATCTGCTGAGCATAGCAGAGGGCACACTTCATCTCAGGAAAACAGAATAAAGACTGGAGAGGTTGTGCTTTTCTTGAGGGAGGCAGAAGGGACCTTTCTTTAAAGCCTGAGATCACTTTGTTTATGAAACGGAACTGAAATAGATTTAGTGACTTCAAATTTGGATAACTTCAAATAATTTAACCATAGTGTTATACTTACTATTAGTACTATTGGCTTCTGTACTAGACCAAAGAATCATCTTGTGATTGGTTACACTTAAGGTGCTCCTGTTGTTGTTGTTGTTATTGTTGTTTAATAAGCTGCTGAGTAACAGTTACTTGCATTAATATGGATGACTGACTTCCATGTTACCATATAAAACCCATAAATATAGTGACATCACAATAAATCCCAGTAGTCAATTGCTGGGATGTTCTTGTGTTGATAGATTGGAGCAGATTGGCTTATTAGTTTGAGTTGATTTAGGAAATCAGAAATCACTCCAGATATATCACCCAGAGGGAATTTAATACTGGGCAGTGTGAGAAATCAGTGATTGGTCTAGACCTAATAAGAAACAGTGGAATAACTCCGGGTCAGCAACTGCAGGGAGCTGCTAATAGCTCTAGGGCTGGATGGAAGGACCATGGGTTATCTGGAGGGAGCTAAAACTAAGGCAAGCATGGCTTGCCCAGAGTTATTTCTGCAGGATCTGGAGTTAGAGAACGGTGGCCATTCCAGGTGGTGCTTCCAAGGCAAAAACAGGAAGAGAAACACCTGTGTTTCCCTTCATTCCACTTTCCAGTATTGTTAAGCTCTGTGACAAGAGGGCCCGAGAGGGAGATTAATAGGAGAAAGGCTGGGAACAGAGCTGAGAGCAAACAGTCAATAGTATTTGCACATTTATACAAAGTGTGTTTCAGAGAATAAGAAAATCTTTTGAGTGGGAAATAGCCTGTAGGCATTTGTGAGGATAAGCTCCCATGTTTCTCCAGGCCAGCCTTGCCTGGGTACCAGACTATAGTAACACACAATGAGCTCTCTAGCACAACCCCTATGTATAAACACGGGAATCCTAGTCCTGATTTTAGGTCCTCCAAGAAAGGGGTGTTTTATATACTTAAAACCTGGTCCTCTTGTCTAAAATTTGTCATCCTTTGCCTCTGCCTCTTACTGACTGAGTGGCATTAATAAAAGGTGACTCTTGGTCACTTGACACTAGTAATGATGATTTTAGGAGTCCTTGGCTCTACCTTTCTCAGTTCTGAGTTACGTCCAGGTCATATTCCTCTATTTCACATATGGACTACATGGATCTTGCCATATCACTGCTCCCACTGCTGCTTATAGGCTCTCAGCAGAGGATATAGGAAACAATCTCCTTCCTTCCTAACCTGGATCAGGACACAAAGCAGCTCTATTCTCAGTATCTATGGAGACCGATTGTACAGCTATTTTTTTTCTTAATTATGCATGTGATACATGTTCCTTGAAAATAGTAAACCAAACTAATAGCCCCTACCGAGTTCTCTAATGCTACCACTGTAAATATATTGACATATCTTCTCCTGTCAATAAATAGGCTTATACCATATCTTTTTAATGACCACATACTAATTTTTAAGTATCCCAATATTTTAATCTGATATTGTTACATAGGTATTCCCTGTTGCTATGTTATATATAAAAATCTCTCACATTTTTTTTGTCATTATAATTAGAATTTGGGGTGAAAAAAGGTGGCCTGAGGGCACTGAAGACAAAGAACCCTCAATGATGTGGAATAAGTGATGAACTATCCAATAAACCCTCTATTCTGATCTGGATCCCTTTCTGGAAAAACTTGCACAATTTTTATTTCAGTAAATTGCTTCCAATGACATTACTCTAGGGAGTCTTCGTTTTTTCCTTGGGTTAGTTCAGGTCTTCTGATCTTCAGGATTAAACATGTAGTGAATTTATTAGAGAAAGTCACATGAGAGAAAATGGAAAGGAAGCTGGTTGAGATTAAGGGAGCTGCCAGAGAGCAGTGCAGGACTGAGGGAAGGAGGGAAGATGGAGGAAGGGAAGGAAGGGCGGATGGTGTGTAAGTGTATCAGATTGTAGAGCAGTCCTGAAAAGAGTTCAGCAAGACCACTGGGGAGTCATGAGGCCAGTCTTCCTTTGGAGGATTTCCACATATCCTGAGAGCAGACCTGTCTTAATATCTCTATCATGCTCAGTTGCGGGCTGGGCGAACCCATGGCAAGAGTGGCCTGGTGTGAACATGATGATGGATGTTGGAGCACAGCAATTGAGGCCCTTGATCAATTTGAGCAAGACTCACTTGAGCTCAATTGAGGCTCCCAGCACTCCGAATTTAAGAAGGTTGGGGCACCTGGGTGTCTCAGTCAGGTAAGCATCTGACTTCAGCTCAGGTCATAATCTCATAGGGTTCATGAGTTCGAGCTCTGCTTCAGGATCCATGCTGACATTTTGGAGCCTGCATGGGATTCTCTCTCTCTCTCTCTCTCTCTCTCTCTCTTTCTCCCACCCTCCGGCCCGATCCCTCTATCAAAAAAGAAAAAAGAATTTAAGAGACTCTTTGCACGGTTGTTATAACCCTCAATGTCTCCCACCTTGTCCCTTCCTTAACTCCTAGTCTGAGTTAGGTAGCTTTTCTCTGAACCCCTTTCCCTGGACTACATTTATTATAATATTATCACCAGACCAATCCCTAAAGTTTGAGGAGCCTGGTACAAGAATATCGGTGATGGCCCGTATATCATATTGGTAGCTGACAAAGGCATGTTCATAATAGACTGATGAGCCTGATTCACATTTAGAATTCTATGTCTCCATGTTTCCAGCTCAAACACGGTGACACAGAGAAACAGAGAGCTTCTGCCCTGCCCTACTTCCTTTGCCATCCCCTCACCTCCTCTCTCACCTCGAGGGGACTCCCAGGCATGCATGTGAATACTGTAGTGTACACATCTAAAGCTGTTCATTTCCTCCTCCCCTCTGTCTGGCTCTAGAGGTATAGGTGATACTCATCACAGCATCAAGCTATTTGTTCCCCTCACTAGATTATAAAGCCTTCTTTTTTAAAATGCTTATTTTTGAGAAAGAGAGACAAGGCATGAATGGGGGAGAGACCGAGAGAGAGGGAGACACAAAACCTGAAGCATGCTCCAGGCTCTGAACTGTCAGCACAGAGCCCTGTGCAGGGCTCAAACACACAAACTGTGAGATCGTGACCTGAGCCAAAGTCAGACATTTAATAAACTGAGTCACCCAGGTGCGCTGATTATAAAGCCTTTGAGGCCAGTGCTTGGACCCGGACCCACAGACATGGAGACAATAGTGTGTTTTATTTCACACTACTAAATTGGCAGTAATATTTTTATTTTTATACAGCAGTAGATAACTAATATAGGAATGGACTGTGTTCATTTGTTCACCTAAGAGTGTGCAACTAAATATTTCCGAAATGAACAAATTCACCCAGTGTTTATTATATATCCACCAAGTAAAAGAGTTATTTTAAGAGTGCCCAACACAAGCAAAGGCAAGAGACAGAAAGCGTGTGAAAGCAAGAAGTTCAGGTCAGCCGTGAGGCCGGGGCAGGATGCGTGTGACAGCATGGGAATGCTATATTGCCTGGGGGG
Source organism: Hyaena hyaena (assembly GCF_003009895.1). Taxonomy (NCBI): domain Eukaryota; kingdom Metazoa; phylum Chordata; class Mammalia; order Carnivora; family Hyaenidae; genus Hyaena; species Hyaena hyaena. The sequence goes on from NW_024081488.1 coordinate 320,921, forward strand.
CACAAAGACTGATTAGGTGTCTTCTGTGAAACAGGAGTAAGTTTGGATGTCTCACCCACTGGTGTAACACCTTCTTCCGATTAGCGACTAAGAGATGCAGGAAAGGAAAAACAAAATAAAACCCAACCAGAGAGAAGGGCTCCGGTTCCAGCCGCTGGTATGGAATGTCTTCAGCTGTAGACACCAGGACAAGTCAACCTCCTTCTGTGTTCCTGGGGGTTTTGTGAGGGTTGTGAGATGGCTTTTGTACAGCTGATCTTCAGAACCTATTCACTAGGAACATCTCTGTTATTGATACTTGAGGAAAACTGAGCAACCTCAAAGCTGAAAGACTGCAGCTTTGAAAGTAGAAAGTTCTTCCCCTCAAAAGGTCCAAATGCTGGGTGAGAATAATTGCTATAGAATATATTTATTGAGATGTTTAAGAATTTTCCAAGGATTAACCTGAGTGCCTTCTATTTTTATCTTTGACTTCATTTCTAATCATATATTTTCAAGCAATTATAGGGAAACGTCTTGGTTTTACAGTCCAATTTGTGTACTGACATTTCACAATTTAAGATGTTAGGTTGAACCCTTCACAGTGGCAGCTAGGTCAGAAATCTGAACTCTGAATAACTGAAGTCAGTGTTCTCACGGGGAAGAGAAAAGGAAATACACTTTAGTCACTGAAAACGGAAAGAAAAACGCATTGCTTCCTAATGGTGTGCTTACCTTTTGTAGAGATGTCTGAAAATAACCTATTGGGTTTTGACTCCCATTTTAAGTTCAAACATGATGCTCATAGTATAAATTAAAAGGCTTTTATTGTGTCATTTTTATGAAGGAGAATGATACATACTATGCTTTAAATTATAGCAGTGACCCGCTTATTCAGAGGTGGAATTTTTGACAACCTCTACCCTTGGGAACTCAGCCCTAACTTAGAAGTAAGAGAAAAGAGCCTTGAAGGCTGACATCGTGGTTACGAAGGCACGCACTTAACTCCTAGGGTCAGGGCTTTATTGACTTTCCTTTAACACATAATTTTTAACAAGCATGGTTATCTGGTTTCCTAGCTCATAGCAGACAAGCAACCGTCAACCGAAGAAACTGTTGGAAGAAGCCACTAAAATAGCAGTGTTGGCTCATGGGCTCGTGGGTGAGACAGAAACAGAAGGGAATTACTGCCCTGGACAAGAAGGGCCCTATAGTATGCAGAAAAACCATAATTCTATTCAGCATTCCCCGTCTAAGAAGAAGTCATGTATAGTAGTGATTAATACTTTGATATTAAACTGTATTTCTTCACTTCCTTCTACCTTGCCACTCCTTATTGAAAGTGTGGGGGTCATGTAGGTTGTTATGCAGTGTGAGGTAGAGGCAGTTGAGATAGGAGAGACCAAATTCTTGGCTTTCGAGCTCTCGTGCATATTTTTATGTATCTGTAACAGATTTTAAAGTCTTAAATGCTACAGCTTTCAAATGAAAGAGCCAGAGACTCAGGTCAGAAAAATAAATTTTCATGAATTCCAAAAACTTGGCTTTAAACATTAAGGCCTAAAACCTAGAAAACTCAGCACCTAGAATTTGGACCATCACCCATAAAACGGGAAACATGCCTGATGACCTGATGATGTAAATGCAGTTTTCCTGGCCAGAGAGAATAAGAGAATTGGAGTTGGATTTGATAAGGACTCAGATATTGCTCGGTTCCTGAGAAGGGCCCCATGCCCCCTCCTGCATTGGTGAGACTTGGGGGAGAGGGGAGTGATTAAACTCAAATACAGAATTAGGGGGTTCTGAGAGCAGGGTCTGTTGCTCAGGGCATGGAATAGGAATTCTGTGAGATTTCTTAGATAAACCATGTGCTCAGTATAGCATTAGGATAACAAAGTAGCATTATGTCCATGTTTCCCAGGACATAAGTCATTCAGAGTTCTCAAATGTAGTGTGGGAATCCACCAAAAAATGTATGTCCCTCCCCTTCCCAAGCTCCTAAAGTAGCTGAGGTGAGCCTGCACACTCAACACACTTCTTGGCATCAGGAGGCCATGTGTAGATCTGGCTGCCACAGGCTGATGCCAGAGCCCTGATGATGCCTCAAGAGAGGGCATTAAGTACAAGTGATGGATGGCACATTCCTCTCCCCTGCACCCACCTCTTTTTCCTGAACCTAATGGACACTGAATAAGAAGAGAAGGAAGAATGCCAGAGGAGAGAGTCCTGGATGGACTGAGTAGTTGCTCTGAAGAGAGTGAATTACAAATTGGAAAGAATGAGCTACGTTGAATTGGCAAAGGTGAGGAAACAGTGGCTCTTAAGGAGAGGTAAATGTCGTTCTAAAGGAGTAACGAACATTATCATTTTTGCACATTAAGTATATAGCCTAAACATTTAAAGAGTATTTCACTGGAAGTGGTTAAGATGAAGAAAAAGGTTTTGGCATTCAGAAGAGGATGAACTTCATTTATAAGGCAACCCACCCCTCCTTTTTTGTGGCAAAATCCCAGAGTACATTGCTGTTGTGAAACTTGGTTTTTATTTTATGTTACTTTATTTAATTTTTAATTTAATTTTTAATGTTTATTTTTGAGAGAAAGTGGAGAGCAAGCATGAGCAGGGTAGGGGCAGAGAGAGAGAGAGAGAGAGAGAGAGAGAGAGAGGGAATCCATAGCAGGTTCCAGGCTCTGAGCTGTCAGCACAGAGCCTGATATGGGCCTCAAACTTAAGAACTGACAGATCATGACCTGAGTCCAAGTTGGATGCTTTATAGACGGAGGCACCCAGGTGCCCCTTAGAGAAAAGTTTCCAGGCCACAGGTGGTTAAACGTGCACCATAATGTATTTGACGGGAGTCTGGGAATGCTGTGTCCTAGAAAGGAGGTATGTTGTCTCCCACCTCCTCTGGAGTTGCGAGGATTGCATCTCGGCCGTCTCTTCTCGCCTGGTGCATGTTCCAGCAAGGGAATGCATTTCCTTAGTTATACCTGGTCCTCTCCATCCTCTTCCGCTCAGCAGCAGTCTTCATACATGATTAACACTCAGATAGCGTTTTCCACATTAACCTTGTGATGTCTGATAGGGAGGACAGAGATGGATATTGCCTTTCTGAATGTGTACACATAATCCATAATGAATAAGCACAGCTCCTCAGTGACCGTGATAGGGCATCACAAGCAAAGTAAAGCCCATGTTGAGGAAGGTGCTGAGTCCAAAGGAGCAATATTTCACTATTTGGCTGAGTGTGCGATTTAAAACACCAGCAGAATTCCTCTGTTTGGCCCAACACAGGCCTCTGACTCTATACCCAACGAGACTCACCACAGATGTCCTCAATACCCCTTTCCTGTGTTCATAATGGAGTCAAATATGACTCAAAGAGGGGTGAATATCCTGTGGTTAGTATTGATATGGTTAGGTAGCATTGTCCTGTTTAATATTTTATTAAGGACAGTCCAATCCCAGCTCTTACCCATCACTCATTATTGGTGCATTGTGAAACCTTATAAAAGATGGAGTAAGGCGTTTTTCAGACTTCATTGTATGAATCACCTGTAAGTCTTGTTAAAATGCAGACTGATTCATTCATTAGGTCTTGGGTAAGGCCCAAGAGTCCACCTTTCTGACATGTTCCCAGGTAATGGGGATGTTGTTGTTGCTGACCCATGGCCTACCCTTCAATAGTCAGGCTACAGTAGGCAGTGTGCTGGGAGGAGGATTGAGGAGACTGTGTTCCATCTGTTTTGTGTTTTCTTTCAGTATTCTTGCCTTGTCTGTGGTAGGGTGTTGTGTTTATTCCTCCCAACCTCTTTTATGAAGTTGCTATAATTTCTATTGCATTGTACATATCTATAATTAGTGATGGAAATGGCCCCAATTTCAATCCTTACTAATCTGGTGATCATGTAGTGGGGCCCACCTAAACTCTAAATGTGTATAGCAATCTTTGCCTAGGCAAAGTCCACCTGCCTTGGGATCTCTTTGTTCTAATTCCTGTTTCTTCAACTAATATGCTCTTTCACACCTACGCTACTAAAATCTTTGCCTAGATTAATAAAAAGTTACAATTGAAACTTTATACACCTCAAGAGCATCACAGAGAAAAAAACCGAGCACATTGAGCTCATTGCATGCTTAGTGACTTCCTTCTTAGTACAAAACTTCATAAATACCAGGCTGCAAAGATAAATAAAATATGGGTGATAAGGCCATATTTCTATAATTCTATAAATATATATCATTTATATTGATGATTGATGCATACATTTACTCAACTCAATAAAATTTATATCTGGCAATTTTTTTTCTGGTAATCCATGCAAAAATAAATGTAGAAATATCATTTCTTTAAGAAAGTGTTAGTCCTCAACCCTATGATGTGTGTTTCCTCCATCAATCGCTCATTGGCCATTGGATTTCAGTTTGAGTAACTTAAGTGAGCACACAAGTGCACTCATATTCTTTCCTCTTAAGGTAGAATGAATCTGCTCCCCTTCTCTAAAACTAGACTTAATATAATTCTTGGAACTTAATTATCTACTGTGTGTATGTTCATGTGTTTGTGCACATGTTTATGTGCCCCTTGGGGAGTAGCATAAAACCAATACCATTCATAGGACAAAACCATCATTTTAAGAGAGTGAGGGATATGGATAGTTGAGCAAAGTTTGAAATGACTGCATGTGTTTCCTACATGTTAATCCTTTATGTAATATTTGGTAACCTCACCAACACTTTCTAACCATGTCTACCATGTCCTGGCTACTATGTTTATGGTTTTGAAGAAGAACTTACTTAAATTCATGTAATGTCTGACATTTTCCTTGCAAAGGTAGCTTTCTGAATTAAGCTCAATAATTTTTTGACAAATCCCTGCTAGATGTTTCTTCATAGAAGATAGGAATTTTCTTCTCTCAAAGTGCAAGACGCAGTGACAAATAATTTTAAAACAATAACAAATAACAATTTGAACAAATAAGATAATTTAATACTGTGCTGTGGGATCTAGAGATACAGAGGTAGGCAGCATTGGGATTGAAATGGTTGATCTTATAAATTCTATAGAATTCCAAAGGGGTGGTAAGGTATGGGGAGACAAGAAAGGATGAGGTCTTGAATTAGGTAGGTGAGAGAGAAGAAGGTCAGAAAAGTGAAACAAATGACAGAGGAAGAATCTATAAGGATTTAGGTTTTACTGAATGGAAGAGCGGAAGATGCAAGATCCCAAGATTTTACGCAAGAATGCTTGGAGGGATGTTGTTAACAGAACCTAGGAAGCCAGGAGGAATAATTACTTATTGCAGAGTAAAGAAAACACATTTATTGTGAATATTTGGGATTTATGTTTTATGGGAAGCATAACAGTGATGTCAAATACATGGATTTTGCAGCTCAGGAGAACACAATTGTCAGTGCCACAATGGTAGATTTGAATGTTGTCTGCATTAGACTTCTGGCCAAAGCCGTGGTAGTGTGTGAGATCTCCAGGGAGGGGAAAAAAAAAAACCCTGGAGAATTCTGAGCAAAGATTTGGCAGCAAGCTATTAAAGAAGATTTTCCAGAAGGTATACAATTCAAGAAAGTAATAGGTAGGGTCATATTTCAGAATTTTTGGCTCACTGCACCAAATGAACCATTAGAGTGAAGTGTTGAACTCCACCTTAGTGTAAGACTAAGTGTTTTCTATTACATAAAAAAGAAACCTGCCTAGTACAGAGGCTAAATAAAATTATTCTCACATTGTTTTATGCAAGGATAATTTGTCTTCCTGCCTTTGTTGCATTTCTGGGTTTGGAGCTCTAATTCTGTAGTTTTGGAGCCTCTGACTCTATAGGTATGGGTATAGTCTGTCTCTTAATCTAGTTTTCACTGCCACATGCACAATAATACAAAGAATCTATGGGTTCTGCTGCTACCCAGATATCAACCTGAAATCTGTTCTGAGTATGATGCAGTGAGTTTCTTTCTAATTTTTTTTGTTTTGGTAAAATATATATAACATAAAAATTCCATTGTAACCAATTTTAAGTGTACAGTACAGTAGTCTTAACCATAGTGCACATTGGTGTGTAACAGAGCTCTAGGGCATTTTCATTTTGCATAACTGAAACTCCATACCCATTGAACAACCCCCCTTTATTCCTTCCCCCAGTTCCTGGTAACAACCATTCTTCTTTCTGTTTCTGAGAGTTTGACTACTTTAGATAGCTCAGAGAAGAGGACTAATGCAGGTTTTTGCTTTTATTTTATAACTGGCTTATTTAACTTAGCATAAAATCCTCAAGATTCACTCATAGCATAACATATTAAAGAATTCCTTCTAAAGGCTAAATAATATGCCATTGTCTGTATATTCCACATTTTTTTTTTTTTTATCCCTTCATCTGTCAATTGACCTCTCTGTTACTTCTACTTATTGGCTGCTGTGAATAATGCTTCAGTGAACAATGGTATACAGATAAGTCTTTGAGATCTTGCATTCAATTATTTTAGATCTATTGCCTTAAGTGGAGTTGCTGGGTCATCTGGAATTTCGGTTCTTAATTTTTTGAGAACTTTCTATATTGTTTACATAGTGGTCACCTCATTTTACATTCTCAGTAACAGTACACAATGGTTCCGCTTTCTCCACATCTTCACTACCACTTCTTATTTCTGATTGTTTTGATAGTGGCATTCTCCTATCTCATTGTGGTTTTGTTTTACATTTCCCTAATGATTAGGTACATTAAGCATCTTTTCGTAGGATTGTTGACCATTTGTATATCTTTTTCAGAGAAATGTCTGTGCAAGTCCTTTGCCACCTTTGTAATAAAGTTATTCACTTTATTCTATTGTTGGGTTGTAAGAAGTATTTGTATTTTCTGAATATTAACCCCAAATCAGATACATGGTTTGCAAATACTTTGTCCCATTCTATAGGTTGCTTTTCACTTGGTTGGTGTCTCCTTTGCTGCGCAGATGTTTTTAAATTTGATTTAGTCTCGTATGCTTTTACTTTCATCACCTGTGGCTTTCTTCCATTGTAAAAGGTGGGAAAGTGGTGTTACTGACTCTAGATGATATTTAGACACTGACCAAGAGAGATCACTCATGTTGAACTTCCTAGACCCACAAGGCCTGATATTTCTCACCATTTGGAATTGTGTGTTTAATTTGTCTTAATGGGAGCTATGAAAGGAATAGCTTTCATGGGATCCTTGGAAGATCATTTTTCTATTTATTTGTCAAGATGCGACCTATTTTTCTGTGGAGGTGTATATTGTTGGGTAAGGACTAGGTCAGAAGACTGTAACTAATATTTCTCTCCGTTGTAACTCCTTCTTGTAACTTTTTATACACAGCAACAAAATTCAATGAAGGGAAGAACTTCTTCCAAAGTCAATTAATCAGGAAAGGCAAATAGTCCAGAAATCACAGAGGAGTTGCATGTTGTCCCTCTATTGACTAGAGCTGGAAACAAAGCTGCTTAATGCAGTTTAAGAAGTTGTCATTGCAAGCAGGGTTTTGCTTAGTTTACTAAATGTATTGACTGTAGAATATAAATAAATCCCTTGCAAACAGATTTAAATATATTGCAATTACAAAAACAGCAATCCATTTTTCCTTCTAATCTCAGGAGAGAGGGAGTAACAGCTGGTGCTGCCATTTGCCTTGAGGAAAGAAGCACACACAGCAACACCTCTGGTCTCCCTCTATCCCTCCCTTTTCAGCAGTGCCCCTTTCCCTCACCACTTGATTGATATGAAGAGCAAGGATTACAGTCTCCTGTCAGTCACCATTTGCCTATAGAACTCATTAAAATTCCTGATGTTAAACTAAAACCTTCCAATTAACCTTGCACATGATCAAGGAAGATCCCATAACTTGGTCATCCATCCCGCTATGTGACAAGTACACAGCAAGATGAGTCTCTATGTACTGATTATAACCAAGCATCAGTAATGGGGCTTGAAGTAGGCTTCGAGGTTCTAGTTGAAACAAAAAACGATGCCACAGTTAATGGTGTATCAAGAGCATGGGCTTCACTTTTCTGTTTGTTCGTTTTTAATTGGCCACTGAAAATATTGGTTCTATATCTATTGATCACTTTTAAGAAAGTATATATTTAATTGAGCTCTGCTTACCCACATGTGTAACATTCTCATTCTGGCCTCAATGACAAAGGTCTTATCACTTACATACTTTTCCCCTCTATGTCTCTTGTTGTCTTAGTCTATCTGGGCTCCTATAATGAGGTACCATACTGGGTGTCTTATAAACAACAAAAATGTATTTTTCACTGTTTTGGAGGCTGGGAAGTTCAAGACCAAGGAGCCATAGATTCAGTGTCTGATGAGGGACCCCTTCCTGGTTCACAGGAGGCCATCTTTTGTTGTGTCTTCACATTGAAGAAGGTATAAGGGAGCTCTCTGGGGTCGTCTTTATAAGAGTACTAATCCCCTTTATAAGGACTCTACTCTTATGGCCCAATTGCCTCCCAAAGATGCAATCTCCAAATATTATCACCTTGGGAGTGAGAATTTAACACATGCATTTTGGGGAACACAGACATCCAGTCCATAGTACTTGTCATCTGGTTGTTTTAATCTTTTCAGTGTTGATTGGCAAATTGAAGATATGGATGTTCTTCTTCTCAAGGTCTTCAGGATGGTGGATAGTGATGTCTAGGGCTCATTTAAATTGTTTAGGTTGGTAATCATGCTCCAGCGTTTTCACAGGCACTACTCTCACATATGCCTATCCAACAAGAAGATTAAAGAATGATTTCATGACAAAAAGTACTTGGAAATTTGAAGATACTTTGTAAAGTCAGAGATTATGGTTTTTTTTCATTTCAACATTAGAGCCTATTAAATCAGCTTCTGTGATACAAAAGAAAATTAATATTTTACCAGAAAGAAAAAGAAATGTGATCAAGAGAATATGATTTGAGGGAATGTTTAGTACTTGCTATTAAATCACTTTTCTGGTGATGAAAATACTTTATGAAGAACAAATGGAAGAAAATGAGAGCTGCAGTCAAATAAGAACATAGACAAATCTGCATTGAAACTCTATTAACAAGATGAAGTGTGGCCCTGGTGTCTTCCAGCTGCCAACAGGGCAATTGCTCTCAGCTCTTGTAATACTATTTGAATGCTTGTTAAACAGAAAACCCTCTAAAAGGAAGTCAGTACGATTGGCAGTATATGGAAATGAACCCCTGTAGGTAACACATTTCATAGCCCTTTAAACCAAGGAATTGGCTGCTTGGTTTGTAATGTAAGTCCCATTTTTTATTTCACTTAAAAGTGTCCCCTGAGATTTCTTTTAACTTTTTATCTTGAAATAGCTGCGATTCCCAGGAGTTTGCAAATAAGTATACAGGGAAGTCCCAAGGATACTTTCTTCAGCTTCCCCACCCATGTGTTAACATCTTGAGCAACTATCAGATGTTATCTAAGCTAAGAAACTGGCATCAGTACAATCTATAGAGCTTATTCAGATTTAACCAGTTACAGGTACAAAGATATTCTCAGAAAACATTTATTTTACAGTAATTCTTTAGGTGGTCTGGATCTAGAGCTTTTAGTTACTTTTATTATTAATTTTTAAGTTCTTTCATTTTGAGAGAGACAGCACAAGTGGGGGAGGGCAGAGAGAGAATCCCAAACAAGCTCCACGCTGCCTGTGCCAGGGTCCAATGCGGGGCTCAAATCCACAAAACGGTGAGATGATGACCTGACCCAAAACCAAGAGTCAGACACTTAACCGACTGAGCCACCCAAGTGCCCCTGGATCTAGAGCTTTTAAACCTAAACATCAAATCTTGGCTAAAATAGTGTAAAGCAGAAACCGCTATTTGTTGTTCTGAAAGAAGGTAGGTGCACATGTAATGAGTGTGGTAACCTCAAAGAGTCTACTGCTAAATCCTACTCAGAATGGACTGCCAGCCAGTCTCCCCTGATTTGATCCTAAGCAGTAGTGAAAAGTGTAACAGCATTCTTTTTATTCATTAGGCTAAATTTACTTTGACTAAGAAGCATAAAGACAAGCAGTCTTTGATAGCGTTTGTACTATTGTAATAGTCATACATAAATAATAGTTAAATTATTTTGGCTTTCATTTTTTAAGGATGTGCTCAGATTATTTTTGCTGATACTTTGCTGGTATGATGTTATTATAATTCAGTCTGGGTGTTTGCATAATGATTGGAGGCTTCCTATGACCTCGTCTGTTTTTCGTTCTCCTTGTTCCCATTAACACTGTCAGATGTGTTCAGCCTGGCACACGGTAGGAAAGCAGCAAATATTGTTGGAAATGAATCGCTCTTTTGACTTCTCTATTGGAATGAGACACTTTATTTTTTTCTTTAAGTTTGCTGTAGCCATTGAGGTTTCTCTGGCTCCTGCCCTCAAGTACTGAGGGGCCCAGAGCAGAAGTGATTTCTTTGGAGGAACAAAAGAAAACATTCCTGTCTTCTTGGTTCCTCTACATACCAGCACCTTATTATCACACATTTTCTAGCTGCTCATTTGTTAACTTATTTGAGGAACTTCGCTTCTTTTCATTGATTCATCAATTCCTTCTAGCTCTAATGCTAAATGTTTATGAGACTTTGGGTAACTCCCTGTCTCCTTCATGGTTATTTCATCACCTAAAGGGGAGTGTGAACCAGATAGTCTTAATTCTATAATTTGGTGGGTAACTTGTTAATTGTAACTTCTAAGAAAAAAGTTAAGTTCTAAGAATTTTTATCATTAATGAGATATTATATTCATTGAGAAGTTACTATATTTTAGAATAAATCTGTACACATACATATATATCAAGGTAATATATGCTTATACAAATTCAAAAAGAAATAAAAAATTTTTTTAAACATTTTTATTGAGACACAGAAAGAGAAAGAGCATGAGCAAGGGAGGGGCAGAGAGAGGGGGGAGACACAGAATCTGAAGGAGGCTCTAGGCTCTGAGCTGTCAGCACAGAGTCCAATGCAGAGCTCAAACTCACAAACCACAAGATCATGACCTGAGCTGACGTTGGACACTTAACCAACTGAGTCACCCAGGTGCTCCTCAAAAGAAATTTTTTATAGAATATTTAAATAGAAATTCTGTATGTGGAAAGTGAAGTTCTCCACTTACTCTTTGATCCTTTTATCCACCTGGAAATGAGCAAAGATAACCAGTAACTTATACCATTTATATAGCAATATGTGCATGTACCTGATGTATAACATGTAGTCCAACTTGTTTATAAAAAGCTAAATTCTGCACTCTATAAATTTTTTTTCAGCTTTAAAATTTTTTTTTTAATTTTGAAGTTTTTATTTTAATCACCTGGCCCTCAGCATGACAAGTGCACTCTGTAATCCCCACCCCCTATTTCACCCATTCCCCCACCCTGGTAACCATTAGTTCTCTAGAATTAAGATTCTGTTTCTTGGCTTCTCTCTCTTTTTCCCTTTGCTCATTGGTTGATTCTTAAATTCCATATATGACTGAAATAATATGGTATGTCTTTATCTGTTTTATTTCACTTAGCATTATACTCTCTTGCTCTATCCATGTTGCTCCAAATGGCAAGATTTCATTCCTTTTTGTGGCTAAATAATATTCCATTGTATGTATTTGTATATATATCTATATCTATATCATCCATATCTATATCTTTACCTACATCCATATCTATATCTATACACACACATCTTTATCCATTCATCAATTTATGAACACTTGGGCTGTTTCCATATCTTGTCTATTGTAAATAATGCTGCTATAAATTGGGGTGCATGTATCCTTTGAATTAGTGTTTTTGTATTCTTTGGGTAAATATCTAGTAGTGCAATTGCTGGGTCACAGTGTAGTTCTATTTTTAACTTTTTGAGGACCCTTCATATTGTTTTCCAGAGTAGCTGTACCAGTTCACATTCTCACCAGCAGTGCAGGAGAGTTCCTTTTTTTCCACATCTTTGCATCTTTGCAAACACATACTGTTTCTTCTGTGTGTGTGTGTGTGTGTTTAATTTTAGCCCATCTGATGGGTGTGAGGGGCTATCTCATTATAGTTTTTGATTTGCAATTCCCTGATGATACGTGATGATGAGCGTCTTTTCATGCATCTGTTGGCCATTTATATGCCTTTTTTGGAGAAATGTTTGGTTGTGTCTTCTGCCCAATTTTTAAAATTGAATTATTTGTTTTTTGGGTGTTGAGTTATATGTTTTTTTTACATTTTGGATACTAACCCTTTCTCAGATAAACCATTTGTAAATCTCTTCTCCCGTTGCATTATTTTGATGAAGTGTTGATAGTTTATTTTTGCTTTTGTTTCCCTTGCCTTAGGGGACCTACCTAGAAAAAAAGTTGCTGATGTCTGAAAAACTATTGCTTGTAATCTCTTCCAGAATTTTTATGGTTTCAGGTCTCTCATTTAGGCCTTTAAGCCATTTTGAATTTAGTTTTGTGTAGTGTAAGAAAGTGCTCCAAATTCCTTCTTATGCATTTAGCTGTCCGGTTTTCCCAACATTAATTTCTGTCCTTCCCCCCCACCCCCACAAACACACACACTGGATATTCTTTCCTGCTTTGTTGAAGATTAATTGACCATATAGTTGTGGGTTTATTTCTGGATTTTCTATTCTGTTTAATTGATCTACGTGTCTGTTTTTGTGCCAGTACCATGCTGTTTTAATTACTACAGCTTTGTAATATAACTTGAAGCCTAGAATTGTGATGCTTCCAGTTTTGGTTATTTGAGGTCTTTTGTGATTCTATACCAATTTTAGGATTGTTTGTTCTAGTTCTGTGAAAAATGCTTCTGGTATTTCTATGGGGATTGAATTAAATGTGCAGATTTCTTTGGATAGTATAGACATTTTAACATTTGTTCCTCCAATACAATCCATAAGAAGAGAATGTCTTTACATTTTTTGTGCGGTCTTCAGTGTCTTTCATCGGTGTTTTATAGTTTTCAGAATCTAGGTTTTTCACCTCTTTCATTAGACTTGCTCCTCAGTATTTTTAAAATTTTTGGTACAATTGTAAATGGGATTGTTTTCTTAATTTGTTTTTCTATTGCTTCATTTTTGGGGTATAGAAATGTAACAGATTTCTGTACATTGATTTGTATGCTACAACTTTACTGAATTCAACTATCAGTTCTAGCAGTTATTTTGGTGGAGGCCTGAGGGCTTTTTATACATAGTATCATGTCATTTGCAAATAGCGAATTTTACTTTTTCTGTACTGATTTGGGTAGCTTTTATTTCTTTTTCTTGTCTAACTACTATGGCTAAAACTTCCACTACTATGTTGAATAAAAGCAGTGAGAGTTGACATCCTTGTCTTGTTCCTGACCTTAGGGAAAAGGTCTGTTTTTCCCCATTGAGGAGGATGGTTAGCTGTGATTTTATCATATGTGGTCTTTATTATGTTGAGGTATGTTCCCTCTAAACCTACTCTGTTGAGGGGTTTTAACATGAACAATGTACTTTGTCAAATGCCTTTTCTTCATCTATTGAAATGATCATATCATTCTTACCCTTTCTCTTATTGATGTGATGCGTCACATTGATTGTGATTGGATTGAACCTACCTTGCAACCCAGGAATAAATACACGTGATTGTGGTGAAAGATTTTTAAAAATACGTTGTTGGATTTGGTTTGCTAATGTTTTGTTGAGCCTTTTTTTTGCTTCTGTGTTCATCATAGATACTGGCCTTTTCTCTCTTTTAATGGTGTTGTTATCTGGTTTTAGCATCACAGTAAAGCTGGCCTCATAGAATGAATTTGGAAGTTTTTCTTCCTTTCCATTTTTTGATATAACTTGAGAAAAATGGTATTAACTCTTCTTTAAATGTTTGGTAGAATTCACCTGTGAAGTCTTCTGGTTCTGGACTTCTGTTTGTAGGGAGTTTTTGATTACTGATTCAGTTTCTTTGCATGTAATCAGTCCATCCAAATTTTCTATTTCTTCCTGTTTCAGTTTTTTGTATGTTTCTAGGAATTTATCCATTTCTTTTAAGTTGCCCACTTTTTTGGCATATATCGTTTTTCATAGTATTCTCTTATTGTCCACATTTTTTTGGCATTTGTTATTTTTATAATCTCTCATTTGTGATTTAATTTATTTTGGTTCTTTTTTTCTTGGTAAGTCTGGCTGGAGATTTATCAATTCTATTTATTTATTTTTTCTACACATCATCTCCTGACTTCACTGATCTGTTCAACTGTTTCTTTGTTTTTGTTTTTGTTTTTATTTTCTATTTCATTTATTTCTTCTGTTGAGTTTATTTCCTCCCCTATGCTGATTTTGTTTGTTCATTTTCTAGCTTCTTTAGGTTAGGTTATTTGAGATTTCTTTTTCCTTCCTGAGGTAAGCTTGCATTACTATATACTTCCCTCTTAGAAATGCTTTTGCTGTGTCCCAAAGGTTTTGAACTTTTATTTTCATTTTCATTTGTTTCTGTGTATCTTTTTATTTCTTTTATTTCTTGGTTAACCTATTCACTGTTTAGTAGCATGTTGCTTAACCTCCATGTATTTGTGGTCTCTTCAGATTTTTTTCTTGAGATTGACTTCCAGTTTCATAGTGCTGTGGTCAGAAAAGATGCATGGAATGACTGCACTCTGAATTTGTTGAGGCTTGTTTTGTGGCCTAATGTTTGATCTATCCTGGAGTATGTTCCATGTGCACTTGAGGGTGTATTCTGCTGTTTTAGGATGGGATATTCTAACTATTATCTGTTAAGGCCATCTGGTCCAGTGTGTCATTCAATGCCATTGTTTCCTTGTTAATTTTCTGTTTAGATAATCTGTTTGTTGATGTCAGTGGGGTGCTGAAGCCCCTACTGTTAAGTTCCTTTATGTTTGTTATTAACTCTTTTATGTATCTTGATGCTTCCATGTTGGCTGCATAAATTTACGGTTGCTTTATCTTTTTGTTGGATTATCCCCTTTATTATATAATGTCCTTTCTTGTCTCCTGTTACAGTCTTTGTTTTAGAGTCTCTTTTGTGTGATATAAGTATTGTGGATCTTGCTTTTTTCAATAACAAATTAAGCATTTGTATGGGTGCACTTTTGAGTTGTTTCTAGTCTTTCACTTGTTATATGAGTCTAATAGTTTTATTGTCAATGCTGTTAAGGACAGAATTAAAATATTGCTACTTAGGTAAGAGAAGATGAATAAATTATTTTCTTCAGACCTCTCCCTCCACCCAATTAACTGCTCTTACTTTTGTTTCTAATTCTACCTTTCTGCTCTTTTTCATTTGTGTATTCTGGCTCCCTCTTTCTTCCTTATCTTTCTAATATCACCTCCTGCTATTCATTTAAAATGAACAAGAGCCAGGCATCCCTAAATTTTGAATGACTTAATACAATAAAAGAAACTTGTGTTTATTTTATTCAGGTTTTTTGGTATTTATTAATGCTTATAATCTCATCCATGAAAACCCTGTCAACATTTCTAAAACTCAGAATGTGACTTGAGTTTTTTCTGCTATTTCCTCTCAAAGTCAAATCTTGGTAACAACGGTCTGGGAACTTTGCAGAGTGAAATAAACCAAGAAATGTCTGATAGTTGAATAAGCTTGAATAAACAGAATATAATGTTACCTATTTCTCTCATCTTAATAATCTTTAGTTTTTAGTCATTGTTAAAAGAATTTATCAGAGTGGCTTGAAATAACAAAAGAATCTCAACTATTGGTGAAAGGTTTTTGAGATTGTGTTTATAATACTAATTTTGTTTTGCTTCTTTTACTTCATTCTTTCTTTCCTTCTCAAAACTTCTGGGAGGAAATACAATACAAAGGCTACAAATACTAGCTGGTATATTAGGCAAGTAAACTGACCCCTTTCAGATTAAATTTTTTCATCTATAAATGGAAATAATGAAGTCTCCCTTTAGATAGTTTTGGGATTCAAAGTGCTTAGCACAGTGACCAAAACATTACAAATGCTGAAAGAAACACTGTACATGCTCAATTATTAAAGATTAAAAAATGAATGAAAAAACACATGTCCTTAAGGGGCTCAAAAGCTAGTAGACGGAATACCTACCTATCTTTATATCCATTCATCTATCTACATTGTTCTAAAAATAATTGGAAATAAAAATATAAATGAAGTGCTATTAGAGACAAAAGAAAAAAGTTACAAATCTTGCCTAGGAAGAAAAGGAATAAATAGGGTAGTCCAAACAAAGGAAGTGACATTTACACTAGACTTTGAAAGATAATTCAATTTTTTGATAGAGAAAAATAGTTGTGAGAAAGGCTGTTAGGTATACAGAAAGAACAATATAATATATGGGATGAAGATATTGGCTTGTAGACTGAGAGCAAGGAGTCAACATAGCATTGAGTTGGAAGGCAGACAAAACAGAATTACATATAGAGGATTTAGGAGAATATAAAATTAAGAAGTATAGAGAAAACATTGGCCCTGGAAAAAAGAAAGGTCTTTTTCTGAGTTGCTAGGAAAGGAGGTAATTAAATGAACAGTCCAATCTGGAAGTAGAGAAGAGGAAAATTGGGTGTTCCTGGTCATGCAAAAATATTTTTTAGCACATTTTATAGCACATTTGTTGTGCTATAAAATGAAGGCTGTGAGGTGGTCTGTTGAGAACTTGAAGAAAGTGATGAATGTTTGGAAAAGTCATTTGGGCAGTCAACCCAGAATGAGTGAAAAGGGAATAGCAATGAAAATTTACTTGAAGTTATAAATCTCTTCCAGGTAAGGATTATTTCTTAATCTGAAAAATTTCTCCAGTTAGTTTAGTTTTGACATCTCTAGTGAAGACCACTCCTTGAGGCAGTCGTTCTTTTTAAAAAATTTTTTTCTTAATGTATGTTTATTTTTAAGAGAGAGAGAGAGAGAGACAGAGAGAGAGAGAGAGAGAGAATCCAAAGCAGGCTCCAGATTCTGAGCTGTCAGCACAGAGCCCCATGCGGGGCTTGAACTCATGAAACATGAGATCATGACCTAAGCTGAGGTCAGACACTTAGCCAAATGAGCCACCCAGGTGCTCCGAGGCAATAATTCTTTTAATAAATATTTATTCAGCACTTACTATGATAGGCACAAAATGATAATAGCTGACATTTAGTGTGTGCTTACTGCATGCTAAGCATACATGTATGTTTGTATATGTTGTTCAATCCTCCTAAAGACCTTTGTAGTAAGAACTATTTACCTGTCATATTTCACATAAGAAGTCATTGAAATCACACAAGTCAAGGGCAGAAACTTATGAATTTGCAAAGCATAACTTGAATGCAGGCAGTTCAGCTCCAGAGCCTATGCCCCTAATTTTTGTGCTATGTTTTTGCTTAGTGCACAGTAAACAAAATTTCCCTTTGGAGCTTAAAGTATGGGGACAAAAAAAATGTATGTAAGTGAAATAACTATGAGTTTTAGTAAATGCTAAAGAGGAAATGAATAGAGTGGTAAACTAGCTGGAGATAATGGGCAGGATGGGGGGGATGTGGCGCAGGGAATCTGCTTTAGAGAGGTTGTCATGGGAGCCAAAGAGGGATAGTCTAGATGCCAACTTGAGGGTTGAGAAAGAGCCAGCAAGAGAAAATCTGGGGACAGAACATTCTAGGCAGAAGAAATAATATCTGAAGGACTTAGAATGGGGAAGAGTTTGGTGGTTTTGAAGTCCTGAAAGGAGTGTGATGCATAATGAGAGGAGGAGTGAAAAGCATGAGGTAAGGTAGAGAGATAAGTAGACATCATATAAATTGAGGCTTTGAAGATGATGGTAAGAAGATAATACTCCAAGTGACTGAGAGAAATCATTGAAAGAATTTAAATAGGGAAGTGACAACATCTTGAAGTTGATTTATACTTGAAGTCAATCTCTCTGACTGAGTTTTGAAAAGCATAGATAGGAACTAGTGAAGCTGGCAGCTGGAAGACTGGTAGGTGGCTGCTCTAACAGATTGGGAAAAATTTGATGGTTACCTTGACTAGAGAAATGACTTAGGAGAGAGCAAAAAGCAAACTGATTCCATATATACTGTAAGGATGCAATCAACCAGTCTTAAGAGAAGGAGAGGGGAAAAAGAGATCTCAGGGATGACCTCTAGGGTTTTGGTTTGAGCATCTGTGTTGACGGAGATATGTCTTTTTGATGGGGGAGACTGGAGGTATAGAAATCTTTAGAGATGTAAATCAAGAGATGGTTTGGGATATGCTAAATATGGGAACTCTGTGAAACATCCAAGTGGAGATAATATGTCATTGGGTATGCAAGTCTAGAACTTTCAGATAATTCATTAAATTGCTGAGTTATGCATTCTGCTGGGAAGTGGGCAGTTGATAAATGGTGTTGGAATCATAAATCAAATTTAATAAGATTTTATTTGTGGCCACAAAGCCATCTAGCCAAAACATACATGTTTTGTTTCAGTAGTGAGCTCAGGGAAGACCTAGATTTTAAAAATATTTTTCCACAAATCAAATAAAATTTTATAACTGTATCTTACTAGTGATGACTTACAAGAAATGTGGGAGTAGGGTCTCTGTCATGTATACAAGCAAGACCAAATCACTGACTGGCTACTTCTTGGTAAGACTTTGAGGACATGACCCACTCTGTTGCCAATTTTATATGCATCAGCTCTGATCATGGGGAAAGATTTTCCACATATCATTTTGGCAAATATATAGCATCTCCTGCACCTTTGTGCATGCACTTTGTGTCTGACATTCTCAAACTGAAAAATAGACCACTGATCCTGTTTCATTGCTTCCCCCACCCCCACAAGAAATCAAACTGGACTGTATAATGTATTTGTGCACATATAAAGCAAGTATGAATCACTGGGCTGACAAGGACATCCATAGTCATCTGGCATAACTATCCATTTCTTGATCCTCTGTAGCACTCTTGCCCAGGAGCACTCAGACAATTCTGTAATACCCCTGTGTTTTATAAATCTCCAGCTACAGGAGTCCTTTTCCTCATTGGAAAATGTGAGTCAAAAATTATCTCCTTATTTTATACAACTGTCCTTCAGTCTACTGGGGACATGGAGCAAAAGACTTACTTATGTGAAAGTCCTTCATAGGTGCCCTCTGGCACTTCTTTTTTCTTCTTTCTTCTTTCTTCTTCTTTCTTCTCCTTTTCCTCGTCTCCTCCTCCTTAAAATTTAAGTATACTTAACAAACAGTGTTAGTAGTTTTAGGTGTATGATACAATAATTCAACAATTCTCTATGTTTCTCAGTGCTCATCAAGAAAAGTATACTCTTAATCTCCTTTCTCTATTTCACCCATCCCCCCATTATCTTCCCTCTGGCAACCACCACTTCTCTATGTCTAAGAGTCTGTTGTTTTGTTTCTCTCTCTTGTTTTGTTTTTTAAATTCCACATATGAGTGAAATCATAGGGTATTTGTCTTTCCCTGATTCACTTACTTCACTTAGCATCATACCCTCTAGGTCCATTCATGTTGTTGCAAATGGCCAGATCTCAGTCTTTTATATGGCTGACTAAATATCCTTATTTTCTCAACATTCTTCATGTAATGTGTTGTTAGTCCATCCTTCACCATCCTGGTTGACCAGCAAGGGCAGCATGTCTGTAACCATTACATAATTAAATATAATAATTTCTGTGTAGTTTCATCAGCATAAAATAAATTGAAATTGTTACTTCCTATTTTGTAGATACTCCCCTTCTACTAATTCATCCTAAAACTGCATTAGTTTAACATGATATATTGATTTTTAAAAAAATGATAAAAATGAAAATAATAACAGCAACAAGAATGACACAGATTCAATATTGGTTATAAAGCAGTCAATATGCCAAGCACTTTGTATGCAGTATCTTAGGCGTTTGAATTTTTAGTTGACCAAAACTCACTGTCCTTTTTACATGCTGCTATAAACCACCCAAGCTTTCCAACCCAAGCTTAAATATACAGGTTTTAGATTCAAGAAAGGAGCTTTCAAGAAAGGAGCTTTACATTCTTCCTTTTAAATTTAATTTTATTATATTTGGCACATACTTTCACTATAAATTCCAACTTAAGTTCTTTTCCTTTATAGATTTAATGAGTATTTCTTTTCTACTTTAGTTCTTTTAATGAAAAAAAACTGAGCAAGAGAAGGCCAAAGGTATTGTCAGTTACCACTCCACTAGATACTTTGTAATAGAGTAGTACTAATCCCTAACAAGAACCACATAAGAGCAAAGTAATTTCACTCTAGATTTGTCCTGTCTCCACCCACACATCACCAAACTTGTTCCTTCACTAGCCTTCTTTTATCTCTGTAAATAAATTGATCATTTTACCTGGATGTTCAAGACAACACTTAGCAGTACTCTTTAATTTCTTCTCTTCCATATCCAACCTATCAACATATTGTGAATAGGTTCATCTCCGTAACCATTGCCCTAGTCTAGGCTTCCATTGTTACTCCCTCTCTAGCTCTGCTCTTCCCACCCAGCACTATCTATTTGCTCTACTCCAACCTGTGTATTAGATTATGTCACTGTTTGGCTTAAAATCCACAAATACATTCTCTTCTCACTTACAGTCAAAACCAAAGTCCTTAACACATCTTAAGGTCCTATATGACTTGGCTTTTGCCTATCTCCTTTACCTTTCTTCTCTTCATTGAAGAAACTAAGCTTGTTACATTTCAGGTAGGTCTTTACACCTTGTTATCTTTGTGTCCAAGATGTTCTTTTTCCTGTTCTTCACATGGCTGTGTATTCTTAAGCTTTAAATTGTAGATCAAGTATGACTGCATCAGGGAAACTTTACTAGACTTTCTGAAATAACTGCTCTTCTCACATACCTTACTATTTATCTAATAATTTTGCTTGATTACTTTGTACCACTTATCACTGTCTGGAATTATTTTGTTTGTTGTTTGAATTTTCACTAGGCTACAAAGTCTTCAAATATTGGTACTTTATCCATTTTGTGAATTACTTTGCTCCTAGTACCTATAATAAATGACTCATCATAGATGCTTAGTGAATCTTTGTTAGAGGAATAACAAACTAATTTTGCTAATACTTTTTTTTGGTCATACTATCCACAGAATATGATGAGTCTATCAAAATATCTTGTTTAAGCCAATATATATATGGACCCCTGCCTTTTTAAAATAGATCCACTAGTTAGCAACCTTGTTAAGGAAGAAGTGGTTTCAACCAGACATGATCTTTCTTAATGGCTCATTAATCAAGTCATAAATGAAATTAAGGGGGTTTATACATTTTCTGAAGTGGCATCCAAAGTTTTTATGTGCATGTACATATTTTGGAAGGATGGATATCCATTGTGTGTTTCAGTTATACATCTCTTATTTTAGGGCAAACATATTCATACCTTAAGTCAGACTCCTAAAGGGGACTTCTATCATTTATGAAGGGTTACCAACCTCTGGGCTCATGGTGCTCTCATACTCTTCTTTCATAATTGGGTCCTGTGTGGAATTTAAGTTTGTACTAAAATATACCTTGCCCTCTTTGAAAATTAGAATCACAGTTACTTTATTCATTGTTTTTGCATATTTCACTTTTTCTACTGATCTCTGAGTATTACTTATATCAACTTGTCAACTTCAAGTGAAGATTTCTTCAGTAACCTGAAATACAATTCTCAGGTCAAAAGATTTGAACTTATTTACCCCTATACATGCTCTCTTACAAAAGTCTCTCATTTTGAGCTTTAATTCCTAGATAACAAATGTTTGTTCTACTCATTTAGTCTAAATGTCTTTTCCCTTGATGGTGAATACAAAAGCAAAATGAGAGTTGAGGAGTGCAATTTTCCTTTTGTCCCCTATCAGCAATACATGATCAACTTCAGACAGCAGGTGTACTCCTTTCTGGATGGGTTTCTTTGGAGAAGTTTCTATTTGTAGGTAGCACACTAAGAAGTATATGAGTGGGGTTAAAAAGGGAGGGCAACAGAAGCCATATTGTTGTGGGCAGGTATGAAAGACACCCTGGGGTAGATGACTGAGGGACATACTGATATGTTCCTAACAGGTCACAGATCTGGGACAGAAACAAGATATGGCAGTGTGGGAAGCATACAGATACAAGCACGTTCACGTGACTGATCCTAATAAGTCACCATCAGCTGTTACTGCCTTTCAGATTGCAAATTACCTAGCAAATTAGGAAGAAAATCTCCAAAGTTTTGAGAGAACTGTTCACCTTTCCCCATTCTAGTTTCTTCTTCTTGAATGTGCAATCTGTGCTTTCTATATAGGTGGTATATTTGTTTTCAATGACATAATCTTACCTTGATGGATAAATATATACATTTGACTATCTGATTTTTTTATGGTTTCTTTCTGTTCTCTACTTTTCCTTCAGGGCCTTGGAGGAGAAAGTGGCCCCAAGGTGAGGAGTGAGGTCTAGAAGGGTAAGAAGGGTAGAAGATTTGAATTTTGGGGGCAGATAAATGAGGGGAATTTGAACCAAAAGTGTGAGCTCACTATTGGTGAGACATGGCAAAAAAAATGTTAACTTGAGAATTTTAAGCATATATGGGAAACTTCATTTTTCCTCTCCCGTCTTGTTTTAGGATGATTAGCAGTCTCAGAAACTAGTAGCAATGGAAAAACCTCTGATAGTCATGAGAATAACATGAGTCCACACATTTAACCAAAGTTTTCCCAAGCCAGGGCCATAAAGTGCCAGGAGCAGAATGATGCAGTTCGGAAGTGGTTCAGCCTATATTCCTGAGATGGTGACAAAGCAGTTTGCCAGCTAGGTCTCTGTAGCTATGGATTTGCTGACAGTTTATCTGCATAAGTGGAATGTGAAAAATGGCTTAAGTATCCTGCAAGAGTGGGATTGAGTGAAGGCTTGAACTATAATTTCCTTTCTCTCTCTCAGTTTTAGATTTCAGATGGACCTCTTCCATGTTCTATAATCTCACAGGATGATATACTCTTCTTTATGTCAATTTTGTTAAATCAGTAAGTTGTTGCAATCAATGATTGTTGCAACACAGTTTACAGTCGCTTCACAGAGGGTTTTCACTGTTCACTGGGATGCAGTACCACACTGTAATCATGGGCTTATATTGCCTACTTGACTCCCTGTATTCCACAGCCGTACCTGCCCTCTGGGGTTCCCATCAGAGTTCCCATCAGAGTTCACCCTCCCTATTATGATGAGCCTTTAACAAAACGAATTTAATTTCAATGTGTTCTTTCCAGCATATTTTTGTTAAATTAGTGCAGAATCAGTTACTTATATCTAAGGAGACAAGTGTACTACTCTGAGGATTATTTCTTAAATTATCCTAACTATGGATAGAGTTAATGACTTTAAAGACAATTTGAAACCTAACACTTTAAGTCCTGAAGATAAATGCCCTGACTTGCCATAAGCAGGCAGAAACTATCTAGCCACCTAACCAACCAAATAAACCAACCAATACACAAAATAAAATGGGAAAGAAAGAAAAGAATTAGAGAAAGAAAGAAAGAAAGAAAATTCATTTCACTCATGATTCTTTTCTGCTTTGTTTGGTTTTATGATGGAAGGGATTTGGTTATATGTTTGGGGGGGTATTTGGAATACAGTTAATTAAAATGAAGTTTGCTTGGAACTCTGGTTGATGTGGGAGCAGATTAGACCATGGTGATAGCCTATACAAAAGTAAGAAAGACTAAAGCTATAGTAGTTGTAGGTTTGTTGAATGCTTTGGATATATGGCCCTTTGGAAGGTGAGGAACATAGAGCTATTCTGGATTTTTAAAAGTTTATCTTGTTTGATAATACAGCAGTTTACACACATGCGTGCACACACACGCACAGCCATACACACACACACACACACACACTTTTCTATTTCTCCACTTCCCCTTTGGAAGCTCTGTGGTTTTTATAAACACATTTCCCTCCACAGATCTTGAAATGAATTTTATAGGAGTCTGCAGTGGAAAACATTAACACGCTTCAGAATATGACTGAATTTGGCACCTGTAATAAATTTCCAGTGTCATTCTCTGAACCTGATAGACCTTGCTAGAATTTTAATAGCTTCTCCACATACCTGGAAATACAGCTAAAGTGTCTGTCACCTTTAGAAAATAATCATTCTGACATGCTTTATTCACTTACAACTCATTTGACACATTTTCAGTTACATTTAAATGTGAGCTTCATTTAGTCCCTCATTTCACATAGCAAAGGTTAGGTATTCATTACATAAGTTGTTTCCAGAGATAGAAAGACCCAAATCAACAGAATTAGAATGTAACATGAACATGGTATTCTTGTTAAATCTTCTGTGTTCAAAATATACTTGCAATTAATTACAAATGTCTCTACTGGGATTTCAGGCTAATAGAAATATCAATATTGACTGTATCACTATCCATCTGCATTGTTTCCAGAAAAGTGTCATTTCTTCTCATTAGGAAATGTTTTATACTCGATGTTCAGTTTGCTGAAGGAAGGAGGGAACTGAGTCATACTCAGATCTTGCATTCAAAATCTTCAATTTGAAGTATTTTCCTTTCCATTGCAATTTGAAAAGGCACAGAAAGATTTCACATTTTGGAGGCATAGTAGTTTACTTCACAGCCAGAATGATTTTGGCAATCTGTTGAGGACACAGGTGGACCAGGAACTCAGATTTTCCCTTCTTACTGAAAGGGAATTTGGGGCTAACGGAAACTCATAAAGAAGACAAAAGCTCAAGAACTGGCTAGCTTTTCACTTAGTGATTAGTTTTCTGTTGCCAAACTCTAGTCTTGAGGATTAATACTGCTTCCTACTGCCAGTCGCCAATGAATGTCTTGGCAGATGATTTGGATGATGTAAGGCTGATGTCTACTAGGTAGGTGGCTTTGTGGCTGGGGGTTGTGTCTGACATTCAACTTAAGACCTGGAGGTGGAGGTAAAGGATGATTTCAGCTTCCTCCAGGTTAAAAAAAAAAAAAAAAAAAAGAAGCATGGTGTGTTGAGGAGGGCTCAAACTAGGATCCTCTTCACTTGCAAGCTCAGGCAGCTGGGCTATTTGCTAAATAGAAGCGCAAATTGTTAAAGTAATTAAACAGGGAGGCCATTAAACTGAGGTGGTTTTAGGACATTAGCAGACTAGGTAAGAAATCCAAAACCTAAGCCTGTAAGGGCCTCAGTGTTGAGAAATCAAAACCTAAGGGCAAGCAATAAACTATAGCCAAACAAGTAATTTCCTTGCTTTGATTCTGCCTTTTTCTATGAAGTCTTTCCTTAGCTCCTCTAGGTGGAGCACTCCCAACCACTTCTGGCTTGGCGCTGCTCTACTTCAATTGATTTTCACTCAAATCCTCAAAATGTTTACAAAACAAAATGTATCCTTTAACTGTGGCTTCACTCAAGAAAAGGGGGAATGGGAAGGGAGGATGATGTGGGGTTAGGGGATGCTTAATCTTATCAATTATTCTGCAGAGAATGCCAATCAGAACACATCAGGCCTCAGTGTGACATGGAAATGCTCTCTAGATTGAATGTTTATATGATGAAAACTTCTCCAGTAAGTAAGGGAATGATTCTTCCTCCCAGGCACAGTGTAGGAAGGGAGCTTAAAGGAAGATTGTTCATTTAAAGTGGCGCATGTTCAATTACATTTGTACTGGCCTTTGAATTTTTCAAAGTGCCTTAATTTTTCATAATCTCTTTTGTCCTTTAAAACAGCCCTGTGAAGTAGTTCAGGCAGGCATTTTTCTCAGAGGCAAATGAGAACTCTGAAGTAGGCCTTCTGAAGCTTGTTTACTACACAGCTTCCCTAGAGGAGCTGTGAAAGGAGAAGGATGAAATATCCTCATTGTGAGCACAGTAGGGTCACATCATTTATTCATTTAATCCAGACACTGGTTTTCGTTTCTTACTTCAGCCAACAGTATTCCTCTACCTCCCTCTTCTCTCCAAGATGAACACTTAGAGCAGCTTGCAGTATGGAACCTGGCATTCGCATGCAAAAACAAAGCAAAACCCTAACTCCCATAGAACTTGGCCACACAAAATTTAACCAAAATGGATCATAGGTCTAGATAAAAAATGCAAAACTATAACAGTTCCAGAAGAAAATGTAGTCAAAGAGCCTGTGTGACCTTGGGTTTAGAAATTAGTTTTAAGAGAGAATACCAAGAGCTTATTTTATGAAAGATGAATTTGATAAATTAGCCATTATTTAAATTAAACTTTGCTTTATGAAACACTTGTTTTAAATGGAGACAGAGTCTGAAGCAGGCTCTAGGCTCTGAGCTGTCAGCACAGACCCCAACACAGGGTATGAACCCAGGAACTGTAAGATCATGACCTAAGCCACATGAGTCGAAGTTGGATGGTTAGCCGACTGAGCCACTAAGGCACCCCAATGAAACATACTTAAGAGAATAAAACGATAAGTCACTGACTAGAATAAAATATTTACAAATCACATATCTGATAAAAGACATCCAAAACCCACAAAATTCCTAAAGTTCATAAATAAAAAATTCAAAAAAACTGGCAAAAGATCTGTACAGACACCTCTCCCAAGAAGGTATTCAGATGGCAAATAAATATGTGAAGAGATACTCAACATTATTTTTGTGTTAAAAGAACAATGTGCTGCCACTGCACATATATTAGAATGGTTAAAGTCCAGGAGAAGACAATACCAATTTCTGGCATAAATGGAGGGCAGTGAGAGCTCTCTTTCATTGCTGGTGGGAGGTCAAAATGGTATAGTCGTTTTGGAATATGGTTTGGCAATTTCTTACAAAGCCAAACATAGTCTTACATTACAATCTAGTAATTGTGCTACTAGGCGCTTACTCGATTGATTTGAAAATTTATCCCCATGAAACAAGTTGCATGTGGGTGTTCATAGCAGCTATATTCACAATCACTCAAACACAGAAGCAACTGAATGTTTTTCAATAGATGAATGGATTTAAAAAAAAACTTTGATACATTCATATCATAGAAAAGTATTTAGTGATAAAAAGTAAAGCACTATGAGCTATGCAAAGCCATGGATACAGTTTAACTACATATTGCTAGGTGAAAGTAACCAGTTTGAAAAGTCTTGATATTGTATGACTCCATTTACAAAACATCCTGAATAATGTAAAACTTTGGAGTTGGTGGATAGATCAAGGGTTGCCAAAGGGTGCCTGGGTGGCTCTGTTGGTTAAGCATCTGACTTCGGCTCAGGTCATGAGCTCACAGTTTGTGGGTTCAAGCCCCAAGTCAGGCTCTGTGCTGACAGCTCAAAGCCTGGAGCCTACTTCAGATTCTGTGTCTCCCTCTCTTTCTNCTGGGATTCTCTCTCTCTCTCTCTCTCTCTCTCTCACAATATATATAAAAAGGTTTTAATAAAAAAAAAAAAAAAAAAAAAAAAAAAGGGTTGCCAAGAATTTGGGAAAGAGAGAAGAATTAAGTAGGTGAAGTACAGGGAAGGTGTTAGGGTGAGGAAACTATTCTATATAATACTATTTTGCTGGATGCATGACCTTATACATTTCTCAAGACTTAATAACACAGAGTAAACTCTACTGTATGCAAAAAAAAAAAAAAAAACAACAAAAACAACAAACCTGCTTTAAGAAGTTGGAGGATTCCAGGATAGAATTATTAAATTAATTAATTATTAAATTATTAAAAGTGTAAAAAATAACCTCACCAATGGAGGTGAGAGGAAAAGCTGCTGATCTAAGTAACTTTGGAAGTGAGTGGAGAATGAAAGATTGATGGAAACTGGAAATGCACACAGAAACTGGATTCTAGTTGATGAAGGTTTCCCACTGAGGTATGGGTAAAAAGTTCTGGCACCATTATGCATGTATGTATTCTGGAATTAAACATTGGCTGATGTTGGGAGCAAGTTTCTTTATATTGCTGGAGTGAGAGGCTACAGACAAGCAAGGGGAGATAGCTACTAGAATCATCCACAGAACTTTGAATCAGAGAAGCCTGGACTATCTTGTAGTTTTGTAGTGTTAAAAAGCATGGAAGTGTTAAAAGAGAAAAAAGCAAACAAACCTCTAGAATAACACTGGAGCCAACTGAAAGCTCTTGCAATGGCCAAAGCTAGAACAATTGGAGCAACACTACATATAAAGCAGTATCAAAATATAAAATAAATATTCCTGACTCTGTAGCAATTTAAATGGGCAATTGAATAAATGGAGAAATAGATCTGTGCAGAAGAATTCCAAATAATTTATGTAAATACTGTGTTCTCATGGAGGAGGATCATGATCATAATTCAGCACTCCGTAAGTGTGGTATGAATAATTTTCTTCTAAAGAGTACCTGCAGTATGTCAAGAGGGGAAAAGAATAGCTTTACATGGAAGAAACATGATAAACCCTCAGCTTAGGGAGCAAGTTAGAAATCATTGTTGATGTGATGTGATGAGAGTGGCACTTTATGTCTGTGGTTTTCTTTCTAAAACTCCATAACACCAATCGACCTTAAGGATCAGACAAATCCCAACTGAGAGACATTCTACCAAATACCTGAGCAGTACTCCTCAAAACTGTCAAGGCTATCAAAAACAAGGAAAACATGAGGCCAAGAAGACATGACAAATATGATGTGGAATCTCGGATGAGCTCCTGGAACAGAAAAGGACAAAATTAAAGAAATGTGCATAAATTATGAAATTTAGTAAATAATAGTGTGTTGATATATTGGTTCATAAATTATGAAAAAGGTACCACACTAGTCTAAGATGCTAATAATTGTGGAAACTGAGCTTGGGATACATGGGAACTCACTGTACAATTTTTGCAACTTTTCTGTATATCTGAAAGTATTCTAAGATTAGAAAAAAATACTCTTAAGAAATCTATAAAAAAAAAACAGAATTGAATAGATCTTATAGGAAAACAAGAATATTTTGAAAGTCTCCACCCATCCCCGTTGGCTGCCAAGCTTTTGACAGTTAAAGCAGCAGAAATGTTCAAATAATCAGAAGCCTGCATAGATGATTTTTTAATTTCTTCTGTTATTGTCAAACTTTGATATGTAGAAAAATTGCTATTCAGGGTTATTCATCAAAATCATGTACAGTGTATTTTATGCTTGATATAAGTAAAGAAACTTCTAGGGTAATTAGATTTATGTAATTTTGGCCCTGAGCTGACTTTGTTATCTAATCCTGGAATAAGATTCCATTCTGCTATAACTATCTTGGTCAAGAGATTTTGGATCTTTTGGTGTGGACCAGCAATAATGGTATATTACAGGCAAAGGATTATGATTGATCCAATTCTTTGCATCTTTTTTTATATTTTGAGAAAACAAGAAAGAAAAGGAGGGAAAACCTAACAGTGCTCTTCTTTTGACCCCTTTTCTTTATTTGAGTATATTAGACTTACAATGTTACATTGGATTCCAGTGTACAACTTAGTGGTTTGACAATTTTATACATTATGCCATTTTCAGCACAAGCGTAGCTACTATCTGCCCTATTACATTGTTATTACAGCATTATTGACTGTATTCCTTTTTTAAAAAAAATGTTTTATTTAGTTCTGAGAGAGAGAGAGAGAGGCAGCGTGAGCAGGGGATGGTCAGAGAGAGAGGGAGATACAGAATCTGAAGCAGGCTCCAGGCTCTGAGCTAGCAGTCAGCACAGAAACCATCGTGGGGCTTGGACCCACTAACTGTGAGATCATGACCTGAGCTGAAGTCAGATGCTTAACTGACTGAGCCACTCAGGCACCCCTTGACTGTATTCCTCATACTGTGCCTTCTCCGTGACTTATTTCATAAGTGGAAGTCTGTACCTCCCTCTTCCCTTCACTTATTTTGATCATGCCCCACTCCCCATCCTTCTGGAAAGGATCATTTGGTTCACTATATTTATAGTTCTGATTCTGCTTTTTGTTTATTCTTTAAGATTCCACTTGAGTGGAATCATACGTTGTTTGTCTTTCTCAGTCTGACTTATTTCACTTAGTATAATTCCCTCTAAGTCCATACATGTTGTCTCAAATGGCATGATCTCATCCCATTTTATGGCTGTGTAGTATTCCACGGTATGTATACATGTGTGTGTGCATGTGCATGCATGGGCCACATTTTCCTTATCCATTCATCTATTGATGGACATTTGGGTTGCTTCCATGTCCTGGCTATTGTAAATACTGCTGCTGTAAACATAGGGTGACATATGTCTTTTTGGGTTTTGGTTTAGTGTTTTGTTTTCCATGGGTGAATAGCCAATAGTGGAATTATTGAATCATATGGTATTTTTAGTTTTAGTTTTTTGAGGAATTTCCATATTTTTTCCACAATGACTGTACCAATTTACATTCCCACCAACAGTGCACAAGGGTCCCTTATTCTCTACATCCTCACTAACACTTGTTTCTTGTCTTCTCGATTTCAGCCAGCCTGACAGGTATGAGGTAATACCTCATTGTGGTTTTGATTTGCATTTCCCTGATATTTAGTGATATTGAGCATCTTATGTGTCTGTTGGCTATCTGCATGTCTTCTTTGGAAAAATATATGTTCACGTCTTCTGCCCATTCTTTAATCAGATCTTTTTCAGTGTTTACTTGTAGAAATTCTTTATATATTTTGGATATTAACCCCTTATTGGATATATCATTTGCAAATATCTTCTTCTATTCAGTAGATTGTCTTTTTGTTTTGTTGCTGGTTTCCATTGCTTTGCAAAAGTCTTTTGCATCAATGTTCATCAGGGCTATTGGCCTGTAGTTTTACTTAATTTTTTTTGTAGTGGCTTTGTTTGGTTTTGGTATCAGGTATTACTTACCTCATAGAATGTTTTTGGAATTTGGAGGCTTCATCCTTTTTTTCTTTCTTCTCCTCCTCCTTCTACTCCTCTGGATGAACTATCCTTTGATGTAGGTGGAAGGTTAATTTATCACATTACAGTCAATTTCTCTTTTTATGTCTGTTAATATTTGCTTTATATATTTAGGTGCTTCCAGGGTTGGGTGTATAGATATTTACAATTTCTGTATCTTCTTGTTAGATTTATCATTATGTAATACTCTTTATCTCTTATTACAGTTTTTGTTTCAAAGTCTATTTTGTGTGATGTAAGTATTGCTACTCCAGCTCTTTGTTTGTTTAGTTTGTTTGTTCCATTTGCAAGGTGAATGTTTTCCCATGCCTTCACTTTCAGTCTGCATCTTCAGGTGTGAGGTGAGTTTCTTGTAGGCAGTATAGAGATCTTTTTCTTTTAGACATTCTGCTACTCTGTCTTTTGATTGGAGCATTTAGACCATTTACATTTAAAGTAATTATTGATAGGCATGTACTTATTGCCATTTTAAAATTTGTTTTCTGGTTGTTTTAGTAGCTCTTCTTTTCTCTCTTCTCTTGCTCTTTTTTTTTTTTTTTTTTTTGTGGTCAATAAGGATTTAGAGTGTCTTATAGTGTTTGGCTTTATTTCTCTTTATGTTTTGTGTGTGTATCCTAGGGTTTGAGTTTGTGGTTACCATGAAACTCACATATGGTATCCTAAGTAAATAGCAGTCCTTATTAATTTGATGGTCATTAAAGTTTAAACACATTGTGTAAAAAATTAAAAAAACAGAAAAACATTTTTTAATTTTTCCCTTTCTGTTCTATTTTTACTCACTTCACATTTTATGTATGTGTTGTCATATTTTGCATCCTTTTACTTATATTTTTCTTATGTCTAATTATGGCCATTTCTTTTCCACTTAAAATCTCTTTAACACAAATTGTGAGGCTGGTTTAGTAGTGATAAATTTCTGTATATTTTGTTTGAGAAATTCTTTTTATCTCCTTTAAATCTGAATCATAACCTTGCTGGGTAGAAGTATTCTTGGCTGTAGGTTTTTTCTTTTCAGCATTTTTAATATATCATGCCACTCTCTTCTGGCTTACAAAGTTTCTGCTGGAAAATCATCTCATAGTCTTACAGGTTTTTCCCTTGTAGATAACTTTTTGTTTTTCTCTTGCTGCTTTTTAGGATTCTCTATCTTTTTTTGACATTTTAATTATCATGCATCATGGTATGGACCTGCTTGGGTCCATCTTGTTTGCAGCTCTCTGTGCTTCTTGGATTTGGATGTCTATTTCCCTCCTTAAGTTAGGGAAGTTTTCAGTTATTATTTCTGCAATTAAGATTTCTACCCCTTTGTTTCCCTCCTTTTTTTATTCTGGGGCCCTTATAATGCAAATATTTGTTTGCTTGATGTTGTCCAAGAGTTCTCTTAATCTATCCTCATTTATTTTTTTTTCTTTTTGCCCTTCAGCTTGTGGGCTTTCCATTACATTGTTCTAAAGATAGCTGATACATTCTTCTGCATACTCTAATATACTGTTGATTGTTTCTGGTGTGTTTTTTATTTCAGTTATTATATTTTCATCTCTGATTTATTCTTGTTAATATTTCTCTCTCTTTATTGATGGTCTCACTGAATTATTCTTTTCTTTTCTCCAGCCCAGTGAGTATCCTCATGATCATTACTTTAAATTCTTTCAGGCATATGGCTTATCTCTGTTTCACTTAATTCTTTTACTGAAGTTTTTTCTTTTGGAGCATATCCCTCTGTCTTTTCATTTTGTTTGACTTTCTGTGTTCCTACACATTAGGTGAAATGGCTACTTTCCCTAGAGTTGAAGGGAGTGGTCTTGTGTATGGTGACTTCTATGCAGATTGTATGTATGTACGTGGTGACTTTGGCTGGCTCGCCAGAGCTGCAGCTGAGTATAAACCATGGCTTTTTACAGAGAGAAGAAAAAATGATAATAACAATAAAAAGAAAAGAAAAAGAAGAAAGAAAAGAACAAGAAAGAAAAAAACAAAAAATATAGAAGCAAAACACATTTTAAAAAGTAAAAACAACAGCAACAACAACAAAACCTTCAGAAAAACATGGCTTGCTTTCTGAGCCCAGCACCATGGTGTACCTGGTGTGAGCTTATAGTCCCTGGGCTCACTGAGGTTGCAAGCTCACTGTGAGCTGGACCCTCTTCTGGTCTGAGATTTTAAGGGGGAGAGGGAGAGAATGTTCCCCTAGTTCTGTAGCCCTTCTAAACTGGCTTTTCTTCTTGTCCTAGAGGGTCTTAGGGCTGCTGTGCTGTGAACTCTGGGCTCACCGAATTCACAAGCAACCTGACCTACCTGTCATGGTGTCTGAGCCCTGCTATGGTCTAGACTTCCAAGGTGGGGGTGGAAACACAGACCATGTCATTCTCCAGTTCCTCTAACCTAGAGAGCTTTCCTGTGGTTCCTCTGCTACTTGGCAGACTTCTAATATTGTCTCTTTTATATGCTAGATGCTCTTTTAAACATCAGGTGTTTTTTGTTTCTTTTGTGCTCAAGGATGGAGGAATCTGTTCCTGGTTCCTCAGTACTACCCCTTCCCACTGCCATTTGTAGCACTGGGGGTGGGTATACTTTGTTACCATGTCTCTGTCTCTTACCATACTCTTACCATTCTCTCTGTCTTTGGTTGTTCACTGAGCCTTTAGTTCTTCAGGGGGAGTTGTTCTATTAATAGGTATAATTTGATGTGTTCCACTGAGGAGGTAAGTTTAGAGTCTTCTTACATCATCATTTTGAACTGGGACTCTTCTCCCTACTATTCTTTTTTTCAAGGACAAATTTAAGTGCAACCTCTCGATTTTCCTTGATCTCCACAGAAGAATAAACTGTTCTCTGCCTCCAAAGATAGCAGACCTGACAACATGATAGTCACTAGCATCTGTCTCAAGTGACTAAACAGAACATCCTTGTCTGAGAGTTCTAGGTGGAGTCTCCAGGGGCAGAGCTTCCTTGTAGCTGAAGGATATGCAACAATGAGGACTTGAAGGAAGTCAAGTA
Source organism: Hyaena hyaena (assembly GCF_003009895.1). Taxonomy (NCBI): domain Eukaryota; kingdom Metazoa; phylum Chordata; class Mammalia; order Carnivora; family Hyaenidae; genus Hyaena; species Hyaena hyaena. The sequence continues at coordinate 354,711 of NW_024081488.1, forward strand.
CAGTGTGCATTATCAATTCCCTATTTTCTTGGTCTATTTTTTGCGATGGCTGGAGATGAGACTGAGCTTTTTCATAGCAATTTTAATGTAATGCTCTCTTTACTTTATTAAAAAATAGACAATAACACCTAGGTACACCTGGTTTGGAAATAGAAATTTAATTTAAGGAAATACAAAGGAAAAGTAAGTTATAATAAAATACATTTCAGTGTGTAATGCACAGGAACATTTATACTGGAAGATCAAGAAGTCCCACAAATTTCCAAAATACTTCTAAGGTGGGACAGGAAAACTCCATTGAGGATACTGAAGAACCACATGGTCAAGGGGAGCTGTAAATCTAGGTATTTTTAAAATATGTCATCAAGATTTGATGCCCCTCCTTCTTCTTAGAGTGTATCTGGGACACTTCATTTTTTTAACTTAAAATTTTTTTTAATTTTTGAGACAGAGATAGAGCACAAGTTGGGGAGGGGCAGGGAGAGAGAGAGAGACACAGAATCTGAAACAGGCTCCAGGCTCTGAGCTGTCAGCACAGAACCAGATGCAGGGCTCAAATCCATAAACCGTGAGATCATGACCTGAGCCGAAATCAGATGTTTAACCAACTGAGCCACCCAGGAGCCTATATGGGAAACTTTAGAAATCTTAATGTAAGGTTATTTTGTTTGTTTATTCCACAAAGTGTAAAGTTGATCACATTTAACTTACTTACAAACCCCAGGTTAGTCCTGGGTAAAATTAATAAGTGAAACCTTTTTTTGTCCTTACTTTTTATACACTGGTTTTCATCCTGGGCCTGTCCTGTAAAGCCTAGTGGATCTTTTCTGTACTTTCCTAAGCTTCCCTACTTTCACCAGAGTTAGCTGTGCTTTTTCTCATTTGTGAAGGCTCTTCTGGGTATCTGATTGGCCTATCTCAATCTTCCTGGATGGCAGAGCTAGAAAGGGTGTTTGTTGATTCATTCAGTAAACCAGTTGTTTTAGGTCCTAGTGTTAGGTGTTGTGCTAAGTGTTGGGGCTACAAAGATGAATGAAAGATGATTTTTTACTTGAAAGGCATTTATAGTCATGGATTGCAGCACAGCATGGTAAATGCTTGGGAATGGTGAGCCTGAAAGGCTTCTTGTAGAAGACACTGAGCTAAACTTTGACGGATAAGTAGGAATAGAAAATTAAAAAAAAAAAAAAAAGCCAAAATGTCATTATGTGTATTCACTTACATACCATGGCCCTCAGGAGTGGGAAAACCTTAGGTATCACAGAATTCACGCTGTGTCTTGTACTGTTCTTTAAGTATGAGTGTAACAATTTTAGAGAGGATGCTATGCTCAGTCAGGGTTTTGCTGAAGGATCCTGACTTGTTGCTGAAATGATCCTGCTCAGCTGTGCTGTGGAATGCTGACGCCTGAGTACCTGGGCTGTGAGCCTAGCCAGCAGCCCTGGGCTGACTCCATCCTGCGGGCTAAAAATAGTCATAATGATGCTACTGTTTTTGTTTTGCCTGTAGCATTTCCTCGGCCTGCAGCTGTTACTGTAAATTTCTACAGAGACAGGGATGCATTATGATCAGTGATGTTTTTGGATAAATCCTTTGAAAGCCTAGAATGTGGCAGTTCATTGGGGTTAATTGTAATTCCTGGTGAGCATTTGTGTGGGTTTTTCTGGGCTGCTGTGAATCCTGAGTCTTCCCCCTCATTTTTGAAATAGGGGAATTCTATACTGTCTAGTGCCAATGCTTTCACCAGGTTATCCAGGTCATACTTCTGAAAGTGGGTTTCATGGGGTGTCTGGTTAATACTGCCCATTTATTTAATGTTGTCGCCAAAGACCATATACACAAAATTGAGTAACCTGAGGAAAGTAGCAAATCCTCTCTTTTAAAAGCAAAAACATCATATATGCCTAAACTATACAGTCCTTCTGATCTGAAATGAGGATGTTATGGATAAAAGTATTGTCATCTTTTAAGTAATAAAATGTGGAGGGGAGTCAGGGAAGTGGCCATTAGCTGAAAGAACTGACAGAAGACTGGAGCATTTCTGAAATGTATGGGAAAGTTACTTTTTTTTTTTTTTGGTGATTTAGAATTGTTTCTGTTTCACATACATTGCAGTTTTTGAGTGCTTGTGGGGTAAAATGACTTGATCAATTATTATGATAATGACACACGAGTTAAATTATGAGTTTAATTATAATTACCATCTTTATACAGAGTTAATTAATCATAAAAGAGTACATTATATAATCTTCCCATTTAATGGAATTCATTATAGAGGATCCCAAAGGCCTAAATATAGTTTTAAACAAATCAAACCTGTGACCAGGGTTAAGGCTGTTAATGCAAATGTGGTCTGGATTCATCACTAAAAAGGGCTGAATAAGACATCAGGCCCCCAAAGTGTTAAAGTATCAGACCCTAATGACGTATCCTTTTTCTCAGATAAGCAGAGCACATAATTTAGTGACTTTCTGAGTAGTCTTGAAATTTCATGAAAGCTGAAACTGTATAATTTAACTAGCAGAGATGATACAAATGGCTGTGTTGAACACCTTTGCATGTAAAGAGCTACATTTTAAAGAGTTGGAGTCATTTATACATATCGAAGAGGAATCTATTGAGGATATAAGTGTTGCACCACTGACTATCAAACCTTCACATTCAGAGCAGCAGTAAATGAGAGTAATATACATGAAATATATGGGTATGGAGACAGAATGTATTTGGAGAACAAAAGAAAGAGAAGATACAGGCCTGTTTTTTTTTTTTTTTTTTGGTATGGTGAAATGAACCTGTATTTGGCCAACAGACTGCAAATTCTGTATTTGGCCAACCCCATCAGCTTTTAAGCTCTTCTGGCTGCTATCCTTTTATTTAGTATCCTACATCTGTCTTCCCTTCCCTTCCCTTCCCTTCCCTTCCCTTCCCTTCCCTTCCCTCCTTCCTTTTATAAAGTTG